>NW_027643843.1:135000-170553 GCF_032717465.1 Coenobita brevimanus
TGGCATGAAGGAAAAAAAGGACGTGATGAATAATAATGTCTGTTTTAAGTCTTGCTTCCACCACAAAAAAACAAAAACAAAAAAACAAAAACAAAGGAGAGGTGGAAGTGAGACGGGTGTCACTCTGTACGAGGGATAAAGGTCAGGATTGTACAGTGAGAAGGACTTGACGCTATGAACTTTGACCTTCCCACCCTCCCCCTTAGCCGGGAAATGAGAACGATAGACAGACAGGCAGACGGGCAGACGGAGAGACAGGAAAACAAGAGACTAGGAGTAATTTATAAAAGAGCCTAACCAAATTAAAGGATAAACATGACTCCATAATAGTTAAACATTATTACACATGATTCTGTTTTTCGTGTTCTCTCTCTCTCTCTCTCTCTCTCTCTCTCTCTCTCTTATCCAATGCGACTGAAGAAAATGGTATACACAAATAATCTTACACACAACTTAGGCTTAAGAGAGGTTATAAATACGGTCCAGGGACTGAAAATGAGAGAGAGAGAGAGAGAGAGAGAGAGAGAGAGAGAGAGAGAGAGAGAGAGAGAGAGAGAGAATGTCGAGGTGACCACAATCAGTCTTAACCCTTTCAATCCAATAACATTTTCTTGCATTTTCTTCTCACTAACCTACAGACGATTTTATTCAGCTCAGGAAACCTCAAAATGGAGAAGTTGGATATGTCATTCACTGGCCACATCACTAATAATAATCTTTCTTTAAGCTGAAGGAAATCGTCTGAAGGTAGGATGAACAACAAATAAATCTTCGTGGCTATACATGGTGACGTCTCCTTACCTGCATAATTATAATAATAATAATAATAATAATAATAAAAGAACATACAGAAAGGCATCTCCTGCTTGATTTTTTTTCTTCTTCTCCTGATCGTAAAAAAATCTTAAATAACCCCTTCAGCCCTACGACGTACTTCTGTATTTTATTCTTTATACTACCAGACGATTTTATTAAGCTGACAAAAGGCCTCTACTAATACAGAGGTTATTGGAGGCTTTATTCAACCCCTCCAATTTGAATGGTCTCTGGCAAGCCAAAAAAAACAATCGTCTGGAGACAGCAAAACTAACACGAAATTTGCGTCCTCTTCGCCACACACACACACACACACACACACACACACACACACACACACACACACACACACACACACACACAGGGGGCAATACGTGTGAGTGAGGTAGGCACCATTCTCCCTCTCTCTCTCTCTCTCTCTCTATCTCTCTCATACACACACACACACACACACACACACACACACACACACACACACACACACACACACACCCTGCAGCCAATGAAGCGACAGGAGGTGAACTGAGGTGGCAGGGACAAAGGTGGAGTGTCTGTCAGTGTTATTTTTTTTTTCTTTTCCTCTCTCTCTCTCTCTCTCTCTCTCTCTCTCTCTCTCTCTCTCTTTTGCCTCGACTTTCTCTGCTTCCTCGTAACTCTTCACTTGTTCCCGTTCTGACACGTCATTCCCACTCACACTCACTTCTCTCTGTCTGTCTGTCTGTTTCTCTCTCTCTCTCACCGCCTCCCTGCCTCATATTACGAGTCTCTCAACAGCAAAAGTTTTACCTGATCGTCTTCCTTTCCTCCTCTCATTTCCCTCCTTCCCCCACCTCTCTCTCTCTCTCTCTCTCTCTCTCTCTCTCTCTCTCTCTCTCTCTCTCTCTCTCTCTCATGCTTACCTACCTACCTATCTATCTATCTATCTATCTATCTCTCAAGTACAATTCCTTTTTATAACATTATCATCAGTAAGGAAGGTCTACTAACAGAGATAAACATAGTAAAGATCAACACAATTCCTGGACTAGATCAAATAACCCAAAACTGTTAAAACTGGCAAAGTAAAAATCAATACCTTCAGCTCAAATTTCCAACATATCATTATAGATTTGTTTTTTAAAGATGAAACAAAGGAAGGAAAAACACATAAAATCAAAATAAAAATCCATACACCAGACTACAGATATCCTCCGTTCACGAATAGACACCGGCAAATGTAACTATAATATTCAGGAAATCTTATAATTCACAATCACAAAATTACCACCCAGTTAGCTTACTATAAACGTCTGCTAATTATTGGAAACCCTAATGTCAGAGAAAAAAATGAACTCCATCAAAGACTCACGAGAATTCGGGAAGAGTCATTGCGTCTTGCCAGTCTCCTTGATGTTTCCAATGATATTACCGAATTTCCCAGGACAAGATAATATGGCAATAAGCAAAACTGCCTAGTCGAATTATAGAAGAGATAATGGAGATAAAATTATAGGCCAACGTTTCCTGTCTCATGATAAAACAGCATTACTTCAACAGGACTGCAATTATATGGAACAATCTGCCTGTGAATTTAGTAAAGTGTGATATAGCAACAGCACACAAATAATCGCTTTGATAAGTATGTTGGGTCTCCAGTAATCACTTTCACGGTTGATTAAAGGAGAAATCTGATCTGATTAACCTATTACTGCAGCAAATATTTTAGTCAATCACAGTGTCAGAAATAAAGCAGAAATGCAGAAAAGGGTAACGTTTTTCATTCTAGACCAGCACAATATTGTAATGTAGTTTAAAGAAGGTTCTAAAGTTTTACAAAGAATATGAGATCATGGAATTTAAACACGCAGCGCCGTTTATTCTTTATTGTTTTTACTCATTTGGGAACTCGCCTATTTGCCCCTAGGTAAGTCTCTCTCTCTCTCTCTCTCTCTCTCTCTCTCTCTCTTATATTTGCCCCTGCCGGAGAACCCCTACTCCTGAACACTGCTACTACAAATATTTACTTTTCATTTTATTCGTATATCTTCAGACGATATGATTTAGATTGGGAGAGAGTTTTTTATCTGAGGGTTTAGGCACATTCTTCATCAACCTTTTCAGTGCGAGGGACTTTCAGTGGAATAATATCGTCTGTAGGTAGCAAAAATCAACTACAAAAAGGCGTCATCGTAAGGAAGGGACTAGAATAAAATTAGAATCAGTTCCGTTAGCTTTCAAACTTTAACGCTAGAAAGTAACAACCAGATGTAGCGGTAATATCAGTACTTTGGGAACGGTGAGCGGTACTTTCTCTCTCCCTTCTCTCCTCCTCCTCAGTACTAATGGCGTTGAGAGTACAGCCACTTGAGGCACTGATACGCCTCAAGATGGCCACCCTGCCCTGTACGGTGTCTCTCGAGGAATGCCCATCTCAAGCCCACTAAGCCACAAGAAGCCTATCCTCCTTTGACTCTTACCTGGCCTAAAATTCCCCTCCTTCCATACTGAATGCTGAGTTGTAGCAATAGATTAGCACTAGAATATAGCGTTAATCATGAAGAAGTGCTACGGAAAGGATGTAGGGCTGTAGTATTGTCTTTTTCTATTACTGTGCTACGTAAAATAAGCTACAAAATAATGAAAATCTGGGCCAAGTTAAGGTGAAAGAACTACAGGCGTACAGTTAACGTATTACTAGTCTCTTCACCCAAATTTGGCCCAGATTTTCGTCCTTTTGTAGTTTTTTTGTTTTTTTTTCACGCAGCTCAACGCTAGAATAAGAAAATGGCTACTACGGATCTATACCCCGTCCATAACACTTCTTCGTGACTAGCATCATATCTAGTGCTAATCTCTTGTTGCAACTGGGGATTTAAGAGGGAGAGACGGCAATTTTAGGCCAAGTTAGAGTGAAAAGATTACACTCTCCAGATATCTAAGTTCAAAGAAAGTGAATCTCAGAAATATTTCTTTGTTTAGACGTACAGTTCCTGGGTTCGCATTCTCGTCGGTTAAAGATGCTTCCTAACACCTCTTCCTTACCGATTTATTTTTGGATACGGCTGGCTGATGCGGTTTTGTACGTCATTTATGCTGATTATGGCGATTTTCGAATGATTTAACTAACACGGAAGAGGACAGCAAGGTGTGATAGGTAAAATAAATCGCTTAGGAAGAGGTGATGGGGAGCTTCCTTAACCCACAAGAATAAAGTCAGAAAAAAAGTTATCATTTTATAGAGGTTGAGGTAAAGGTCATTTGTTTGTCTTGCTATGTAGATTTCCTAACACCTCTTCCTTAGCGATTTATTCTGCATATTACATCTAATTACCCTCTTGTAAATTATCAGTGTAAATTATGCAGGGATTAAAATTATATAAGTAACATACGACCGATTACTGAGGTCTAATGGGCAAAAATAAATCGCTAAAAAAGAGGAGACACGAAGCCTTCCAAGCCACTTAGAAAAGGGCGCAAAGATAAACACTGTAAACATACAAACCTTCTACGCTAAAGTTCTAATTGCTTAAACACACACACACACACACACACACACACACACACACACACACACACACACACACACACACACACACACACACACACACACAATCATCATCATCATTACACATATACATACTCCGTAACCTTCCCATGGCACTTTCGTCAGTTTACACACACACACACACACACACACACACACACACACACACACACACACACACACCTCGCCCGCTTAAACACAGGGGCTGTTAGGAGCAGGAATGTTGTGTATTTCAAGAGTTGGGTTTAATAACCAGGAGCGTGAGGCGGTGTGTGAGTGTGTGTGTGTGTGTGTGTGTGTGTGTGTGTGTGTGTGTGTGTGTGTGTGTGTGCTTTTTCTTTACACCACCACACAATTATATTCACCTTAAGGAAAGCCTATATCACAAATGGATCAAAAGCAATCATCATATTCCCTTCATATAAATCTTAATCAATCATTCTTCCCATCCCAACGACACTGATTGATATTTTTCTTCCTGCTACTTCCAGACGATTTTATTCAGCTCAAAAAAGACCCCGTGGAAGGGTTTGCAATCAGTAAAGCCTCCATGAACCCTCCCCATTCTATACCTTTTTTTAATAGTCCACCTTGAGGGAAGGAAGAGCATTTTTTTCTTCTAACCTGAACAAGATTCCAAACCCTTTTCAATTCAGCTGACGGTCAGGTGCAGTCAGACAGAGGGGCTTATTTGGATACGGCACACTTCTCTAAAAAGACGAAAATCCCTTGCACACTTCTCTAAACATCCATCCATCATCCAGTCCTACACTGCCCCATGAGGAGCGTTGGAGCCCGGGACTAGGCAGTTGTTCCCGCCATTTAAGATCAGAGTGACCAGCCTCACTCATCCCTGAGTGGCATTACATGAGCAATCAACCCCAACCACCCCTTGGATATAAACCTTCACCGGCTCAATCCGATTGGAGCGCAATAATTACCCACTAAATCACCAGGCGCCACAATCTGGTTATATGGTTACCACCCAGCGTAGTCAATGGTTTCCTGGTGTACAGGAAACCATTTGGCTTGTCACTCAGTGTAGAGCCACCCACAGGATGAAGGAAGAGGAAAGAATGAAGGAAAGAAAGACAGAAGAGGGAGTGTAAAGTCACCCGTAGGCAGAAGGACGAGGAAAGAATGAAGGAAAGGAAGACAGAAGAGGATGGAAGGAAAGAAGGATGGAGAGGAAAGGGCAGACACCCGAGAGCAGCACTACATCAAGTGAGTACCCCCACCTACCACAAATCACACTTCTCTAAACTGACGAAAATCCCTCGCACATTTCTCTAAAATGACGAAAATTCCTCGCACATCCCTGTGTGGAGTACAACGCTCATGTGTGGGGAGGCTCCCCACATACAGCTCTTCTCAATAGGGTGGAGTCAAAGGCTTTTCGTCTCATTAACTCTCCTCTTCTTACTGACTCCCTTCAACCTCTGTCTCTTCCCCGCACTGTTGCATCTTTATATCTTTTCTATTGCTACTTCAATGGTCACTGCTCCTCTGAACTGTCTGCATGCATTCCTCCACCTCTACGAAGGGCGCGAAGCACCCGTCTAGCAGCAAACTCTCATCCCTTTTCTGTCCAACTCTCTAATACGAGAATTAACCGTTACTCCCAGTCCTTCATTTATGCAACAGGTCAACTCTGGAACTGTCTCCCTCTGTCTGTATTTCCTGCAAGCTATGATCTCCAGTCTTTCAAACGCAATGTGTCCGGGCATCTCGAAATGATCGGATCTTGAATTCGGCTCTCTTATGCATTTTGTTTTACTCTTAGAAGGAATGGTTTTGCGGGCTCGTTGCCTTTGGTTCCTTCTTTCTCACAAAGAAAAAAAAAACTGACGAAAATCCCTCGCACACTTCTCTGTACTGACGAAAATCCCTATCCCTTTTTTGCTTCAACTGATGGCCGAATGTAGTCAGGCTGGAGGGTCGATTGGACTAGTAACCAAGGAGATCCATTCCTGTCTCATATACTTTCATGTCACCTTTGTATTTTGGTTCTGAGGGTGACCCAGTTCCATCACGTATAAAAGACACACACACACACACACACACACACACACACACACACACACACACACACACACACACACACTGTAGTAGGTAAAGGAGACTCATGCCTACCTCACAACTATGGCTCACTAAATTTAATGTATCCACGACTCAGTATTCAAGACGTGAGAGTGGCACGGTTCCATCAGGTAAAAAAAAATGATAACAAATCTGGTTGCGTCTCTCTCTCTCTCTCTCTCTCTCTCTCTCTCTCTCTCTCTCACTCTCTCTCTCTCTCTCTCATACACAATAACCCCGCCTGACCAACCATTCCGGCTTCACTCACATCACAGTAATTAAAACAGAACACACACACACACACACACACACACACACACACACACACACACAGGGTTCATAAGAGTCAGTTCCTCCGTCTGTCTGTCTGTTCGTTGTGTTTCTCTATGTTTCTGTCAGCTTCTTTGTCCCTCTGCCAGTTCCTTTTCCATTCTGTTTGTCTCTTTCATTCCTTACGCTCCTGTTTCACTCTGGCTGTCTCTCTGCCCCTCCTTTCGTCTCTCTGTCTCGCTTTCTGTCTCTCTGTCCTTCTGTTCGTCTCTGTCTCTCCTGCTGTGCCTTTGTTCTCCCGTTCTTCTCTTTGTCTTTCTATCTTTCCATCATTCCATTCGTCTCTCTGATCCCCTCCCCCTTCTCTCTCTCTCTCTCTCTCTCTCTCTCTCTCTCTCTCTCTCTCTCTCTCCATCAAAGCCACACAGATCAAAGCCCCCCCGCCTGCTCATGACGGGCAAGAAATAAGTAGCACACCACACACAAGACAAAGTTGCAAGAGTAGAGCAGGGCATGAGGGAGGCAGACTTGGATTGGCGGAGGGTGTGGGAATGAGGGCTGATTGGCAGGAAAGAGGCGGAGGTATTTATTTTTCTCTCTCTGGAAGAAAATATTCCCTGGCAGACATGCAGTGAGGCAGACAGGCAGTAAGGCAGAGTTAGGTGATCAAGCAGAGTTAGAAAGAAGACAGGGTTAGACGGTAAGGCAGACAAAGGTACGTAGTGAGGCAGACAAAGTAAGGTAGTGGGGAAGACAAAGATAGGCAGTGATGCAGACACGGGGTAGGCAATGAGGCAGACAGGTAGTGAATGACAGGCAGAGACAGGCAGTGTGGCAGGTGGGAGTGTTGGGGGGATGGGTGGTGGGGAAAGGGATTTAAAAAATTGTGTGTGTGTGTGTGTGTGTGTGTGTGTGTGTGTGTGTGTGTGTGTGTGTGTGTGTGTGTGTGTGTGTGACAGGCTAATATTCTTTACCGCAAGAGACAGACAGGGACACTGGATGAGAGACTGTCATATAATCATTCTCTCTCTCTCTCTCTCTCTCTCTCTCTCTCTCTCTCTCTCTCTCACACACACACACACACACACACACACACACACTAGTTCACTGACACGAATGACAAGGTAAAAAACACACACGGACATGAACGTGACAGCTCTAGCCAGACACACAAAAAATACACAAAAAACAAAATAAATAAACAAATATGAACACTAGCTGAAAAAAACAAACTGCCTGTAATAGTGTGTGAAGAATATTTACAAAGGATGAAACATTATGAATATCTGACCTCGATTAAACATACCTTTCGATATCATGGCGTTGGGTTAGACAGGTAAAAAGATAGATAAATAGATAGATAGATAGATGGATGGATAGATAGACAGATAGATACACTGATGATGGGTAAACAGATAGAAAGACAGACAGACAGACACACAAAGAGACAGTTTAATACGTATATACAAGCATACAGACAGACAGACAGACAGACAGTGATATACGAACACAAATATAGACAGAAACATATGGATACTGACAGATAAACAGACAGGAAGATAGACTGACAGATAGATAGAAAGCTCCTCACCACATTCCGTCCCCCACACTACCTCGGTTCAGCTAAATGCAATAACACGGGAAAATGCAAATACCCTTCCTCAACCACTGCCTGAGGTGAGAGAGAGAGAGAGAGAGAGAGAGAGAGAGAGAGGAAAGCTTGCGTGGCATGAGAAAGAAGGGAACACACACACACACACACACACACACACACACACACACACACACACACACAGTCATAGGGTTACAGGCAATCTCCTTCTCCATACCATAACGTTTTCCATTCTCTCTCTCTCTCTCTCTCTCTCTCTCTCTCTCTCTCTCTCAATTCAGGAAAGACCTCTAACAGTGAGGATATTTGAAGCTATTGTCGCGGCGCACGACTCTGAGGTTGTCATTATCGTACCCTGGCAACCTATCATTCAAAAGTGCGTCCGATTTCGTATCATATTATACACGAATCATATTATTATACACGAATATATTATACACGAATATTATAATACACGAACATATTACACACGAATCACATGCGTCTCATATTATACAGGAAATCAGACGCATTTCTGGAAGGTAGGTTGCAGGGGCACGATAATAACAACCTCAGATTCCATTATGCCGGCGCTTACTTGATAGATTTGTGCTACGGTCAGACGATTGTATTTGGGTTAGGAAGGGTTTCTGCTGCTGCTTAGATCAGATCCAGAGACAACTGGACAAAGAAAAAAAAAGTGTAAATAGTATAGTGTTATTATCTTCACTATCTTTACCATCTTCACTATCTTCACTATCTTTACTATTTTAACTATTTTCTTAATTGTATTTATGCTGTGTCCACACGGGTTTACTGAGTTACCAAGAAGAGGGAGACATTGAGGCCTTTACTACCTGACATTATTTTTCACTTGAATCATACCGTCTGGTGGCAAATTAACCTCGTCACTATAAGGTCAATCTATACCAATATTCTTTTACTTGCTACTGCTGGTGGTGCGATCATCATCCATTCACTTGATGAAGTGATGCCTATTTTTTCCTTAGGTGACTCAACACTGAATGATAAGACTAATGGCTTCCTGCAACCAGGGAAACCATTTACAACGCTAGGTGGTTACCATACAGTCAAACAATGGAGTATGTGGAAAGTATTGAGGTGCCCCTGAACCGGACGGAGACATAAATCGGGCGTCCAACCACGAACCAACCTTCTACACTCTTCCCCACACCTGGATGTGGAAAGGCGCTGTCCATTGCATGGGAACATCGGTTCACTGCTAGGAACGGCCTTGCAGTGGCGACTGTTTGCCTGCGGCAAACAGACTGACGCTACTGTCACTACTGTACTGCTACTACTACTACTACTACTACTACAACTACTACTACTATTACTGCTGCTACTACTAATAATAATAATAATAACACTAACACTAATACTAATGCTTGCTGCTGACAAACGATTCCACTCAGCTAAGGCAAAGCGGGAGATACAGTGTTCAGATACAAACTTCAATAATCCCTTCACTACTAACGGTATTTCCTTAGTTGTCTATTTTGTGTGTGTATAATGTAATTTTTGTGTTATACTTCCACATGCCAGACGATTTTATCCAGCTTACAGGAGCCTCCTGACAGTGAAAGGACTAATGAATAACTACTGCCTAACCACACCTGATCTTCAAGTCTGTTCAAGGCTGAGTAAAACCGTCCACTTACAGCCACAGTCAAACAAAAATGACGTACTCGGGGTAAAAGCATAAGATTCATGGTACTGAGTCTAAAAATGATAAAAGCAAAACTCAGTAGGCTGATGTCTTTCATTTTCCTCTGGCAACCGCCACATGGATCTTTTGGGCGGAATCTGTGCCAGTGAGTGGGTTACCAGCAGCCTCCATAACAGCCTTCGGTACCATGGCGTCTTATAGGCTTGGTGCTTACTGTAGAGTCCATGTGTGACGCGGGCAAAAAACAGCACCTTGGAGCGGCGAATGACTTCCCTGGTGCTCAGTGCCCTACAAGGATAAAGAGGAATAACTGGTATGCCCAAGTGCGTAATGATGGATTACTCCAGCACTCAGAGTGGAGGTCTACTTCCTGCATATTATTACGTGAACGCCAACCCCGTCTACATGGGCACACGGCACGGTTCCCTGAGGCTTATCTACCTCCTGGGAAGATATCTGAAGGGATCACCCTGGAGTGGTGGAGGACAAAGGGAAGGCCGAAAAACTTATGGCTGGTGCAAGTCCAACGCTCCTGTCTGGGTTCATGTAGGATATGGGAGGAAGAGTTGCTCCCGGCAGGCGTGCAGATGTAGGACCTTTGTGGGTGGAGTTAGAAGCTGGGTGAGGCAGGGCGCTGTTGCAGCGTTCCACCAAGTCAATGCAGAACGTTTTGATTTTCATCTGTTACTCTGACAGTTTTATGGACTTGGTTTGCAACATGCGCGTCTGCCCAGGTCTGATTACCGAAGTGTGGCCGCCGCGTCCTTCATGCGTAAGACAGTGAACAACCCGTGTCGCCACACGCATGATGTGGTGCCGGGTCGCTATGTTGCTCCATGACGCATCACAGCTGCGGCAACATTGCATGGCCTGGCATTCTTGTAGCTGCGTTCTTCGACGAAACAGTTCAGCAGGTGTTTTATGAAAGGTAGTGTATGGTTGTGGAACAACTTGGTCGAGTTTATCACTGTGCTCCTTTCTATGGCTTTCAGCACTGTCATGAAGCCTCTACTTATGTCTGGCGTCAGTCTCTTGTCATCCATTCTCTACCGTCGTGTCTCTGCTGCCGAAGTCACCTGTGATCTGTTGCGCCTTTTTGCAATGTTCTTGCGGGGTGTAAAATAAACAAAACAATACAAACGGTCTCTCGTCATCTTAAAGCGTAAAACCGAATCCACCAACCTTCTGAGCACGACACAAATCTTAACTATCTATTTCCGATACTTCTAAAAAACTTAAAAACAACAGCCTCTCGTCATCGTAAGGACCCCAGAGGCGGTCAGTCATAACTGTGCAATTATGGTGATTGTAGATTCATTGGCTTTGGCCACACACCTGTAACAATCTAGTTCATCCTTCAGTTACTGCGTATGTGGCGCGTCCCGTGGACATTGGTACCCAGGCCGCATGTATTCCTAGAATCCTTGCTATACACACCCTCAAACCCAAGGAAAAAATATCGTGTCGATAACGCACTGGTCAAAAAAAAAAAAAAAAAAAAAAAAAAAAAAAAAAAAGGCACTTTCATAGACCTTTCTCCACGATGTCATACCTAAACACCGTCCGGCATGATTGCACACGCGTCATGACTGACGAGAAAATAATCGAACCATGTTGCATACTCGTCAGTCATCTGCACAGGCCTTCAAATCACACCCACACACGACGGATATATCTACACCATCACCGTGGTTGCGCAGTTATGAATTACCCTCCATGGGGCCGGTCAGAGGTTTGAAAAAAAACAAAAATGTACCGACGATAGAAATCTTAACTACACTATGTTCCCTCTACCGCCAGACGATTTTATTCGCCTTTGGAATGGCCCTCTGCAATCACAGAGTTAAAATCAATCTCCACTAACTCTTTGACTCAATGCAGATCTCAACTCCCTCATTTTCGTCACCGTCAAACCATTTCAGTCAAACTAGGAATGGTCGCTTTTCTTCGAAAAAGTTCAAAACGAAACCTCCATTAACTCTCTCCAGACAATGCAGATCTTCACTAAATATTTCCACTGCCGCCACACGATTATATTCAACCCAACAATGTCTATCGTCATCGCAAGCTTATAAATCTCCTAACAAGAAGAAAACAATCTTACCTACAGGATAATATCGCTACGGCCAAGCGATTTTCACCATATTATGATTACTTATCGTCATGCAAGAGCTAAAAAATCTTCGCTCACCGAGTCACTGAGACACAGCTGTTAATCCGTTCATTTTGGTGGCCATCCAAGGGTTTTCTGCAGGTAAGGACTGCCCTCTCGTAGTATTAAGGGTTAACATCAGGGGCCGCATTCATAAACCATCCTAAGCTTACCTTGTGTATAACATGCATTGCTTATACATTTACCTTCACTCATACAACTACCAAACTACTACACAGTCATTAGTAAAGTGAAAAATGAAACAAACAAAGTGATCCTTCATAAAGTTAACTGAATATCACAGACACTGCCTACGCCACCATGATAATGTATTTAAGTACATATTCCAGGTTAGATATAAAACAGCTGGGTATCACCAACCTTTGTACTGGCCTTATATCTTTGTTAAAGGAGCAGGTCTCGCAACCTTCTCACATACATTATCACAATGGGCGGGTTAAAGGCACAATTGAAAAGGCAAGCTGCTTTGGAGAGGCGGCGAGCTGAGCAGGTGTGCCCCACCAGTGCCTTCAGAGGCCAGAACAACAAGGGTGTTCCTGCACAGTGTCTATACAGGTACGCCCCAGCAGAGTACCATAAGAAAATCATGACTCTAATCACTGTCCTCATAGTCCTCAGACAAGGTGATAGCGATCATCAGTGATTCGCCTCTTTATTTTCGGCCTCTCCCCCCTCCTGCTCCTTGCAATAGTTACCGGTCACACCCCCTCCCCCCCCCCTTCCCCCCCCCCCGAGGCAGCCACCTTGTCGTGGTGGGGGAGCTTACGTGCCCCGGTGGTCCAGGCAGGGTCTCCCATGCCGGACACCTCGCTAGTGAGGGCACAACCAAGAGCTGCCAACCACATGTATGTAGACGTGCACTTTTGTATATACTAACAGCTTTGTTGCCTAGTTATGCAAACGACCTCCCTCCCTCTGCTCTGAAAGGAGGCTGGTGACCTGCAGAAGATCAGCTTCAGCCTGCAGCCCATCCGGTGCACGTTTTCGTGAACTTGTGGTCACACAACAACATGAGCAAATCTACAAAGGCACCAACATCCCCTTCTGACTTTGTCCTTTGACCTTTATCTTCAAAGGTCTATAGCAATCACGTACATCTCCCAGGGTCTTTATTGTTTTTTTTTACATCTGATGCAACTTTATCCAATACCGTAGTTGTGCAACAATACTGCAACTAAACACACACACAGACAAACCAAGCCAACACCATAACCGTCTTGACGGAGGTAACAATAACAACAACACGATTATCATCTGCCACCTCCTCAGGTAATGAGATGATGAAAAGCATTTCAGAAAGTTTTTGTCAATAACATTCTATGTTTATATGTATGTATGGATGGATGGATGGATGGATTCATGTACGTATGTATGGCACCTTACTGTACACAAGTGTGGGGTTAATGTATGGTACACAGCTGTATACATGTGTGGGGTATGGTACACAGCTGTATACATGTGTGGGGTGTATGTATGGTACACAGCTGCATACATGTGTGGGGTGTATGTATGGTACCCAGCTGTATACATGTGTGGGGTGTATGTATGGTACACAGCTGCATACAAGTGTGGGGTATGGTACCCAGCTGTATACATGTGTGGGGTGTATGTATGGTACACAGCTGCATACAAGTGTGGGGTATGGTACCCAGCTGTATACATGTGTAGGGTGTATTTATGGTACACAGCTGCATACAAGTGTGGGGTATGGTACCCAGCTGTATACATGTGTGGGGTGTATGTATGGTACACAGCTGTATACATGTGTGGGGTGTATGTATGGTACCCAGCTGCATACAAGTGTGGGGTATGGTACCCAGCTGTATACATGTGTGGGGTGTATGTATGGTACACAGCTGCATACATGTGTGGGGTGTATGTATGGTACCCAGCTGCATACAAGTGTGGGGTATGGTACCCAGCTGTATACATGTGTGGGGTGTATGTATGGTACACAGCTGCATACATGTGTGGGGTGTATGTATGGTACCCAGCTGCATACAAGTGTGGGGTATGGTACACAGCTGCATACAAGTGTGGGGTGTATGTATGGCACACAGCTGCATACAAGTGTGGGGTATGGTACCCAGCTGTATACATGTGTGGGGTGTCGCTGGTGTAGGCGGAAGCACACTCGTCTCACAAGCGACAGGTTTCGGGTTTGATTCCCTAAACAATGCTGAGATCTGATGCTGTGAGGGACGCCTTCACTTGTGTGTGTGTGTGTGTGTGTGTGTGTGTGTGTGTGTGTGTGTGTGTTTCTCCTATTCCTCTTTCTCTCCAAAACTCACTCACGCTTTCCTTCCCTCTCCCACATTCTGTCCTTTCTCTCAGACACTCATCACCATTTCTTCCCCTTTCCCCTCCCTTCACATCTGTCTCCCCCTCTCCCTCCCCCTCACGACTCCTCGATCTTTCTCCCAGTCCCTCCCTCTTCCAAATATTCCCCCCATCCTCTTCCCCCTTCCCTTCCTTCACCCTCTCTCTCTCTCTCTCTCTCTCTCTCTCTCTCTCTCTCTCTCTCTCTCTCTCTCTCTCATGTCATCCAATTAAGGAAAGGCCTCTCATAGTGAAGATGTCAAACTAAATTTTTAATTCAACGGCACTTTTATGTTTGATGCTTCCTACTGCCAGACGATTTTAGTTTGATTAGGAAGGGCTTTTGGTTCTGCTGGGATCAGGGTGAATAAAATCGTCCAGAGGCAGCAGCAAGAAACTAAACAAGAAATGCAAATGGTAAAGTGTTATTCCCTTCACCATCTCCACTGTGACAACAACTTTTGTATTTTATTCATGCTGTCTCCAGACGGGTTTACTGAGTTACCGAGGAGACAGATATATTGAGACTTTCACTACAGTACCTGACATTATATTTTAACATGAATAAAATCGTCTGGTGGTAGATTAAAATCTTGACTATGATAACGTGTCTTTGTATCTTTTTATTTGCGGCTGCTGGTCGTAGGTGGTGATCACCATCCACTTCCTTGATGAAGTGCTGCCTATTTTTTCCTTCAGTGACCCTACTGTGAGTGAAAAGCCTGAGCGTTTGTTGTAACCCAGGAAACCATTTACATCGCTGGAGGGTAACCATATAATCAAGTAAAGGCGTGACATGGCGCCTACTAATGTACTCCTGTTAACTGAGTGGCGACGCTGATGCGGGGTCCATCCTGGAACCAAACCCCAACACTCTTCCCTGCGCCTCGATGTGGCTAGGCGCTGTTCATCGCGGAGGAACATCTGTTCACTCAATGTAAGTCATGCAGAGGCGACTGTTTGCCTGCGGTTGAAGGGTCTGCTCGACCACACAGACCAAGGATACTCGGCTGCTGCTGCTACTTCTACTACCACTACTAATATTCCTACAACTACTACTAATAAAAATATTAATAATAATATTATTATTATCATTAATGAAAAGAGTAATAATAATAGTAATAATAACAATAATAATAATAATAATAATATTATTATTATTTTTATTATCATTATAACAATAATAATACTCATAATACTTGCAGCTATCAGTCGATTCCACTCAGCTAAGGCAAAGCGGGAGATACAGTGTTCAGATAAATCCATCAATAATCCCTTCACTACTACAGGTTTCACGTAAGTTGTCTATTTTGTTTGTGTATAATGTAATTTTTGTGTTATACTTCCACATGGCCAGACGATTTTAGTTAGCTTACAGGAGCCTCCTGACAGTGAAAGGACTAATGAATAACTACTGTCTAACCACACCTGATCTTCAAGTCTGTTCAAGGCTGAGTAAAACCGTCCACTTACAGCCACAATCAAACAAAAATGACGTACTCGATGTACAGTTAAAGACATAAGATTCATGGTACTAAGTCTAAAAAATGATAAAAGCAAAACTCAGTAGGCTGATGTCTTTCATTTTCCTCTGGCAACCGCCACATGGATCTTTTGGGCGGAATCTGTGCCAGTGAGTGGGTTACCAGCAGCCTCCATAACAGCCTTCGGTACCCTGGCGTCTTATAGGCTTGCTTACTGTAGAGTCCATGTGTGACGCGGGCAAAAAACAGCACCTTGGAGCGGCGAATGACTTCCCTGGTGCTCAGTGCCCTACAAGGATAAAGAGGAATAACTGGTATGCCCAAGTGCGTAATGATGGATTACTCCAGCACTCAGAGTGGAGGTCTACTTCCTGCATATTATTACGTGAACGCCAACCCCGTCTACATGGGCACACGGCACGGTTCCCTGAGGCTTATCTACCTCCTGGGAAGATATCTGAAGGGATCACCCTGGAGTGGTGGAGGACAAAGGGAAGGCCGAAAAACTTATGGCTGGTGCAAGTCCAACGCTCCTGTCTGGGTTCATGTAGGATATGGGAGGAAGAGTTGCTCCCGGCAGGCGTGCAGATGTAGGACCTTTGTGGGTGGAGTTAGAAGCTGGGTGAGGCAGGGCGCTGTTGCAGCGTTCCACCAAGTCAATGCAGAACGTTTTGATTTTCATCTGTTACTCTGACAGTTTTATGGACTTGGTTTGCAACATGCGCGTCTGCCCAGGTCTGATTACCGAAGTGTGGCCGCCGCGTCCTTCATGCGTAAGACAGTGAACAAACCGTGTCGCCACACGCCTGATGTGGTGCCGAGTCGCTATGTTGCATCACAGCTGCGGCAACATTGCATGGCCTGGCATTCTTGTAGCTGCGTTCTTCGACGAAACAGTTCAGCAGGTGTTTGATGAAAGGTAGTGTATGGTTGTGGAACAACTTGGTCGAGTTTATAATTCACTGTGCTCCTTTCTATGGCTTTCAGCACTGTCATGAAGCCTCTACTTGTGTCTGGCGTCAGTCTCTTGTCATCCATTCTCTACCGTCGTGTCTCTGCTGCCGAAGTCACCTGTGATCTGTTGCGCCTTTTTGCAATGTTCTTGCGGGGTGTAAAATAAACAAAACAATACAAACGGTCTCTCGTCATCTTAAAGCGTAAAACCGAATCCACCAACCTTCTGAGCACGACACAAATCTTAACTATCTATTTCCGATACTTCTAAAAAACTTAAAAACAACAGCCTCTCGTCATCGTAAGGACCCCAGAGGCGGTCAGTCATAACTGTGCAATTATGGTGATTGTAGATTCATTGGCTTTGGCCACACACCTGTAACAATCTAGTTCATCCTTCAGTTACTGCGTATGTGGCGCGTCCCGTGGACATTGGTACCCAGGCCGCATGTATTCCTAGAATCCTTGCTATACACACCCTCAAACCCAAGGAAAAAATATCGCATGGATGACGCACTGGTAAAAAAATAAATAAATAAAACAGAAGGAACTTTCATAGACCTTTCTCCACGAAGTCATACCTAAACACCGTCCGGCATGATTGCACACGCGTCATGACTGACGAGAAAATAATCGAACCATGTTGCATACTCGTCAGTCATCTGCACAGGCCTTCAAATCACACCCACACACGACGGATATATCTACACCATCACCGTGGTTGCGCAGTTATGAATTACCCTCCATGGGGCCGGTCAGAGGTTTGAAAAAAACAAAAATGTACCGACGATAGAAATCTTAACTACACTATGTTCCCTCTACCGCCAGACGATTTTATTCGCCTTTGGAATGGCCCTCTGCAATCACAGAGTTAAAATCAATCTCCACTAACTCTTTGACTCAATGCAGATCTCAACTCCCTCATTTTCGTCACCGTCAAACCATTTCAGTCAAACTAGGAATGGTCGCTTTTCTTCGAAAAAGTTCAAAACGAAACCTCCATTAACTCTCTCCAGACAATGCAGATCTTCACTAAATATTTCCACTGCCGCCACACGATTATATTCAACCCAACAATGTCTATCGTCATCGCAAGCTTATAAATCTCCTAACAAGAAGAAAACAATCTTACCTACAGGATAATATCGCTACGGCCAAGCGATTTTCACCATATTATGATTACTTATCGTCATGCAAGAGCTAAAAAATCTTCGCTCACCGAGTCACTGAGACACAGCTGTTAATCCGTTCATTTTGGTGGCCATCCAAGGGTTTTCTGCAGGTAAGGACTGCCCTCTCGTAGTATTAAGGGTTAACATCAGGGGCCGCATTCATAAACCATCCTAAGCTTACCTTGTGTATAACATGCATTGCTTATACATTTACCTTCACTCATACAACTACCAAACTACTACACAGTCATTAGTAAAGTGAAAAATGAAACAAACAAAGTGATCCTTCATAAAGTTAACTGAATATCACAGACACTGCCTACGCCACCATGATAATGTATTTAAGTACATATTCCAGGTTAGATATAAAACAGCTGGGTATCACCAACCTTTGTACTGGCCTTATATCTTTGTTAAAGGAGCAGGTCTCGCAACCTTCTCACATACATTATCACAATGGGCGGGTTAAAGGCACAATTGAAAAGGCAAGCTGCTTTGGAGAGGCGGCGAGCTGAGCAGGTGTGCCCCACCAGTGCCTTCAGAGGCCAGAACAACAAGGGTGTTCCTGCACAGTGTTTATACAGGTACGCCCCAGGAGAGTACCATAAGAAAATCATGACTCTAATCACTGTCCTCATAGTCCTCAGACAAGGTGATAGCGATCATCAGTGATTCGCCTCTTTATTTTCGGCCTCTCCCCCCCTGCGCCTTGCAATAGTTACCGGTCACACCCCCTCCCCCCACCCTCCCCCCTCCCCCGTGGCAGCCATCTTGTCGTGGTGGGGGAGCTTACATGCCCCGGTAGTCCAGGCAGGGTCTCCCATGCCGGACACCTCGCTAGTGAGGGCACAACCAAGAGCTGCCAACCACATGTATGTAGACGTGCACTTTTGTATATACTAACAGCTTTGTTGCCTAGTTATGCAAACGACCTCCCTCCCTCTGCTCTGAAAGGAGGCTGGTGACCTGCAGAAGATCAGCTTCAGCCTGCAGCCCATCCGGTGCACGTTTACGTGAACTTGTGGTCACACAACAACATGAGCAAATCTACAAAGGCACCAACATCCCCTTCTGACTTTGTCCTTTGACCTTTATCTTCAAAGGTGTATAGCAATCACGTACATCTCCCAGGGTCTTTATTGTTTTTTTTTTACATCTGATGCAACTTTATCCAATACCGTAGTTGTGCAACAATACTGCAACTAAACACACACACAGACAAACCAAGCCAACACCATAACCGTCTTGACGGAGGTAACAATAACAACAACACGATTATCATCTGCCACCTCCTCAGGTAATGAGATGATGAAAAGCATTTCAGAAAGTTTTTGTCAATAACATTCTATATTTATATGTATGTATGTATGGATGGATGGATGGATTCATGTATGTATGTATGGCACCTTACTGTACACAAGTGTGGGGTGTATGTATGGTACCCAGCTGCATACAAGTGTGGGGTATGGTACCCAGCTGTATACATGTGTGGGGTGTATGTATGGTACACAGCTGCATACATGTGTGGGGTGTATGTATGGTACCCAGCTGTATACATGTGTGGGGTGTATGTATGGTACACAGCTGCATACAAGTGTGGGGTATGGTACCCAGCTGTATACATGTGTGGGGTGTATGTATGGTACACAGCTGCATACAAGTGTGGGGTATGGTACCCAGCTGTATACATGTGTAGGGTGTATGTATGGTACACAGCTGCATACAAGTGTGGGGTATGGTACCCAGCTGTATACATGTGTGGGGTGTATGTATGGTACACAGCTGTATACATGTGTGGGGTGTATGTATGGTACCCAGCTGCATACAAGTGTGGGGTATGGTACCCAGCTGTATACATGTGTGGGGTGTATGTATGGTACACAGCTGCATACATGTGTGGGGTGTATGTATGGTACCCAGCTGCATACAAGTGTGGGGTATGGTACCCAGCTGTATACATGTGTGGGGTGTATGTATGGTACACAGCTGCATACATGTGTGGGGTGTATGTATGGTACCCAGCTGCATACAAGTGTGGGGTATGGTACACAGCTGCATACAAGTGTGGGGTGTATGTATGGCACACAGCTGCATACAAGTGTGGGGTATGGTACCCAGCTGTATACATGTGTGGGGTGTCGCTGGTGTAGGCGGAAGCACACTCGTCTCACAAGCGACAGGTTTCGGGTTTGATTCCCTAAACAATGCTGAGATCTGATGCTGTGAGGGACGCCTTCACGTGTGTGTGTGTGTGTGTGTGTGTGTGTGTGTGTGTGTGTGTGTGTGTGTGTGTGTGTGTGTGTGTGTGTGTGTGTGTTTCTCCTATTCCTCTTTCTCTCCAAAACTCACTCACGCTTTCCTTCCCTCTGCCACATTCTGTCCTTTCTCTCAGACACTCATCACCATTTCTTCCCCTTTCCCCTCCCTTCACCTCTGTCTCCCCCGCTCCCTCCCCCTCCCGACTCCTCGATCTTTCTCCCAGTCCCTCCCTCTTCCAAATATTCCCCCCATACTCTTCCCCCTTCCCTTCCTTCACCCCCTCGCTCTCTCTCTCTCTCTCTCTCTCTCTCTCTCTCTCTCTCTCTCTCTCTCTCTCTCTCATGTCATCCAATTAAGGAAAGGCCTCTCATGGTGAATATGTCAAACTAAATTTTTAATACAACGGCACTTTTTTGTGTGATGCTTCCTACTGCCAGACGATTTTAGTTTGGTTAGGAAGGGCTTTTGGTTCTGCTGGGATCAGGGTGAATAAAATCGTCCAGAGGCAGCAGCAAGAAACTAAACAAGAAATGCAAATGGTAAAGTGTTATTCACTTCACCATCTTCACTATGACAACAACTTTTGTATTTTATTCATGCTGTCTCCAGACGGGTTTACTGAGTTACCGAGGAGACAGATATATTGAGACCTTCACTACAGTACCTGACATTATTTTTTAACATGAATAAAATCGTCTGGTGGTAGATTAAAATCTTGACTATGATAACGTGTCTTTGTATCTTTTTATTTGCGGCTGCTGGTCGTAGGTGGTGTTGATCACCATCCACTTCCTTGATGAAGTGCTGCCTATTTTTTCCTTAAGTGACCCTGCTGTGAGTGATAAGCCTGAGGGTTTATTGTAACCCAGGAAACCATTTAAAACGCGGGAGGGTAACCATATAATCAAACTATGGGGTGATTTGGCGCCTACTAATGTACTCCTGTTAACTGAGTGGCGACGCTGATGCGGCGTCCATCCTGGAACCAAACCCCAACACTCTTCCCTGCGCCTCGATGTGGCTAGGCGCTGTTCATCGCAGAACAACATCGGTTCACTGAATGGAAAAGTCATGCAGGGGAGACTGTTTGCCTGCGGTTGAAGGGTCTGCTTGACCACACAGACCAAGGATACTCGGCTGCTGCTGCAACTACTACTACTACTACTAATATTCCTACAACTACTACTAATAAAAATAATAATAATAATATTATTATTATCATTAATGAAAAGAGTAATAATAATAGTAATAATAACAATAATAATAATAATAATATTATTATTATTATTTTTATTATCATTATAACAATAATAATACTCATAATACTTGCAGCTATCAGTCGATTCTATGTAGCTAAGGGAAAGCGGGAGATGTAGTTTTCAGATAAATCCATCAGTAATTCCTTCACTACTACAGGTTTCACGTAAGTTGTGTAAGTTTTTGTTTGTGTAAGATGTAATTTTGTGTTATACTTCCAGGTGGCAGACGACTTTAGTTAGATTAGGAGAGCCTCCTGGCAGTGACAGGGTTCATGAAGTACTATTGTCTAACCACTCCTGATCGTCAAGTCTGTTCCAGGCTGAGTAAAACCGTCCACTTACAGCCACAATCAAACGAAAATGACATACTAGATGTACAGTTAAAGACATAAGATTCATGGTGCTAAGTCTAAAAATGATAAAAGCAAAACTCAGTAGGTTGATGTCTTTCATTTTCCTCTGGCAACCGCCACATGGATCTTTTGGGCGGAATCTGTGCCAGTGAGTGGGTTACCAGCAGCCTCCATAACAGCCTTCGGTACCCTGGCGTCTTATAGGCTTGCTTACTGTAGAGTCCATGTGTGACGCGGGCAAAAAACAGCACCTTGGAGCGGCGAATGACTTCCCTGGTGCTCAGTGCCCTACAAGGATAAAGAGGAATAACTGGTATGCCCAAGTGCGTAATGATGGATTACTCCAGCACTCAGAGTGGAGGTCTACTTCCTGCATATTATTACGTGAACGCCAACCCCGTCTACATGGGCACACGGCACGGTTCCCTGAGGCTTATCTACCTCCTGGGAAGATATCTGAAGGGATCACCCTGGAGTGGTGGAGGACAAAGGGAAGGCCGAAAAACTTATGGCTGGTGCAAGTCCAACGCTCCTGTCTGGGTTCATGTAGGATATGGGAGGAAGAGTTGCTCCCGGCAGGCGTGCAGATGTAGGACCTTTGTGGGTGGAGTTAGAAGGTGGGTGAGGCAGGGCGCTGTTGCAGCGTTCCACCAAGTCAATGCAGAACGTTTTGATTTTCATCTGTTACTCTGACAGTTTTATGGACTTGGTTTGCAACATGCGCGTCTGCCCAGGTCTGATTACCGAAGTGTGGCCGCCGCGTCCTTCATGCGTAAGACAGTGAACAACCCGTGTCGCCACACGCATGATGTGGTGCCGGGTCGCTATGTTGCTCCATGACGCATCACAGCTGCGGCAACATTGCATGGCCTGGCATTCTTGTAGCTGCGTTCTTCGACGAAACAGTTCAGCAGGTGTTTTATGAAAGGTAGTGTATGGTTGTGGAACAACTTGGTCGAGTTTATAATTCACTGTGCTCCTTTCTATGGCTTTCAGCACTGTCATGAAGCCTCTACTTGTGTCTGGCGTCAGTCTCTTGTCATCCATTCTCTACCGTCGTGTCTCTGCTGCCGAAGTCACCTGTGATCTGTTGCGCCTTTTTGCAATGTTCTTGCGGGGTGTAAAATAAACAAAACAATACAAACGGTCTCTCGTCATCTTAAAGCGTAAAACCGAATCCACCAACCTTCTGAGCAAGACACAAATCTTAACTATCTATTTCCGATACTTCTAACAAACTTAAAAACAACAGCCTCTCGTCATCGTAAGGACCCCAGAGGCGGTCAGTCATAACTGTGCAATTATGGTGATTGTAGATTCATTGGCTTTGGCCACACACCTGTAACAATCTAGTTCATCCTTCAGTTACTGCGTATGTGGCGCGTCCCGTGGACATTGGTACCCAGGCCGCATGTATTCCTAGAATCCTTGCTATACACACCCTCAAACCCAAGGAAAAAATATCGTGTCGATAACGCACTGGTCAAAAAAAAAAAAAAAAAAAAAAAAAAAAAAAAGGCACTTTCATAGACCTTTCTCCACGATGTCATACCTAAACACCGTCCGCCATGATTGCACACGCGTCACGACTGACGAGAAAATAATCGAACCATGTTGCATACTCGTCAGTCATCTGCACAGGCCTTCAAATCACACCCACACACGACGGATATATCTACACCATCACCGTGGTTGCGCAGTTATGAATTACCCTCCATGGGGCCGGTCAGAGGTTTGAAAAAAACAAAAATGTACCGACGATAGAAATCTTAACTACACTATGTTCCCTCTACCGCCAGACGATTTTATTCGCCTTTGGAATGGCCCTCTGCAATCACAGGGTTAAAATCAATCTCCACTAACTCTTTGACTCAATGCAGATCTCAACTCCCTCATTTTCGTCACCGTCAAACCATTTCAGTCAAACTAGGAATGGTCGCTTTTCTTCGAAAAAGTTCAAAACGAAACCTCCATTAACTCTCTCCAGACAATGCAGATCTTAACTAAAATAAATATTTCCACTGCCGCCACACGATTATATTCAACCCAACAATGTCTATCGTCATCGCAAGCTTATAAATCTGCTAACAAGAAGAAAACAATCTTACCTACAGGATAATATCGCTACGGCCAAGCGATTTTCATCATATTATGATTACTTATCGTCATGCAAGAGCTAAAAAAATCTTCGCTCACCCAGTCACTGAGACACAGCTGTTAATCCGTTCATTTTGGTGGCCATCCAAGGGTTTTCTGCAGGTAAGGACTGCCCTCTCGTAGTATTAAGGGTTAACATCAGGGGCCGCATTCATAAACCATCCTAAGCTTACCTTGTGTATAACATGCATTGCTTATACATTTACCTTCACTCATACAACTACCAAACTACTACACATTCATTAGTAAAGTGAAAAATAAAACAAACAAAGTGATCCTTCATAAAGTTAACTGAATATCACAGACACTGCCTACGCCACCATGATAATGTATTTAAGTACATATTCCAGGTTAGATATAAAACAGCTGGGTATCACCAACCTTTGTACTGGCCTTATATCTTTGTTAAAGGAGCAGGTCTCGCAACCTTCTCACATACATTATCACAATGGGCGGGTTAAAGGCACAATTGAAAAGGCAAGCTGCTTTGGAGAGGCGGCGAGCTGAGCAGGTGTGCCCCACCAGTGCCTTCAGAGGCCAGAACAACAAGGGTGTTCCTGCACAGTGTTTATACAGGTACGCCCCAGGAGAGTACCATAAGAAAATCATGACTCTAATCACTGTCCTCATAGTCCTCAGACAAGGTGATAGCGATCATCAGTGATTCGCCTCTTTATTTTCGGCCTCTCCCCCCTCCTGCTCCTTGCAATAGTTACCGGTCACACCCCGACCCCCCACCCACCCCCCCTCCCCCGTGGCAGCCACCTTGTCGTGGTGGGGGAGCTTACGTGCCCCGGTGGTCCAGGCAGGGTCTCCCATGCCGGACACCTCGCTAGTGAGGGCACAACCAAGAGCTGCCAACCACATGTATGTAGACGTGCACTTTTGTATATACTAACAGCTTTGTTGCCTAGTTATGCAAACGACCTCCCTCCCTCTGCCCTGAAAGGAGGCTGGTGACCTGCAGAAGATCAGCTTCAGCCTGCAGCCCATCCGGTGCACGTTTTCGTGAACTTGTGGTCACACAACAACATGAGCAAATCTACAAAGGCACCAACATCCCCTTCTGACTTTGTCCTTTGACCTTTATCTTCAAAGGTGTATAGCAATCACGTACATCTCCCAGGGTCTTTATTGTTTTTTTTTACATCTGATGCAACTTTATCCAATACCGTAGTTGTGCAACAATACTGCAACTAAACACACACACAGACAAACCAAGCCAACACCATAACCGTCTTGACGGAGGTAACAATAACAACAACACGATTATCATCTGCCACCTCCTCAGGTAATGAGATGATGAAAAGCATTTCAGAAAGTTTTTGTCAATAACATTCTATGTTTATATGTATGTATGTATGTATGGATGGATGGATGGATGGATGGATGGCACCTTACTGTACACAAGTGTGGGGTTAATGTATGGTAAGCTACCCATCAGTATATAAGTGTGATGCGTATGTATGGTACACAGCTGCATACAAGTGTGGGGTATGGTACCCAGCTGTATACATGTGTGGGGTGTATGTATGGTACACAGCTGCATACAAGTGTGGGGTATGGTACCCAGCTGTATACATGTGTGGGGTGTATGTATGGTACACAGCTGCATACATGTGTGGGGTGTATGTATGGTACCCAGCTGCATACAAGTGTGGGGTATGGTACCCAGCTGTATACATGTGTGGGGTGTATGTATGGTACACAGCTGCATACATGTGTGGGGTGTATGTATGGTACCCAGCTGCATACAAGTGTGGGGTATGGTACCCAGCTGTATACATGTGTGGGGTGTATGTAATTTGTGCATACATGTGTGTGTGTACAGCTGCATACAAGTGTGGGGTGTGTGCATAAGTGTGAGGTGTATGTGTGTGTGCATACAAGTGTGGGGTATGGTACCCAGCTGTATACATGTGTGGGGTGTCGCTGGTGTAGGCGGGAAGCACACCTGTCTCACAAGCGACAGGTTTCCGGAGTTTGATTCCCTGCCACATTCTGTCCTTTCTCTCAGACACTCATCACCATTTCTTCCCCTTTCCCATCCCTTCACCTCTGTCACCCACTCTCCCTCCCCCTCACGACTCCTCTATCTTTCTCTCATCCCCTCCCTCTTCCAAATATTCCCCCCATACTCTTTCCCCTTCCCTTCCTTCACCGCCTCGCTCTCTCTCTCTCTCTCTCTCTCTCTCTCTCTCTCTCTCTCTCTCTCTCTCTCTCTCTCTCTCTCTCTCTCATGTCATCCAATTAAGGAAAGGCCTCTCATGGTGAATATGTCAAACTAGATTTTTAATACAACGGCACTTTTTTGTGTGATGCTTGCTACTGCCAGACGATTTTAGTTTGGTTAGGAAGGGCTTTTGGTTCTGCTGGGATCAGGCTGAATAAAATCGTCCAGAGGCAGCAGCAAGAAACTAAACAAGAAATGCAAATGGTAAAGTGTTATTCACTTCACCATCTTCACTATGACAACAACTTTTGTATTTTATTCATGCTGTCTCCAGACGGGTTTACTGAGTTACCGAGGAGACAGATATATTGAGACCTTCACTACAGTACCTGACATTATTTTTTAACATGAATAAAATCGTCTGGTGGTAGATTAAAATCTTGACTATGATAACGTGTCTTTGTATCTTTTTATTTGCGGCTGCTGGTCGTAGGTGGTGTTGATCACCATCCACTTCCTTGATGAAGTGCTGCCTATTTTTTCCTTAAGTGACCCTACTGTGAGTGATAAGCCTGAGGGTTTGTTGTAACCCAGGAAACCATTTACATCGCTGGAGGGTAACCATATAATCAAGTAAAGGCGTGACATGGCGCCTACTAATGTACTCCTGTTAACTGGGTGGAGACGCTAATGCGGCGTCCATCCAGGAACCACACCCCAAGTCTCTTCCCTGAGCCTCGATGTGGCTAGGCGCTGTTGATCGCGGAGGAACATCTGCTCACTCAATGTAAGTCATGCAGAGGCGACTGTTTGCCTGCGGTTGAAGGGTCTGCTCGACCACACAGACCAAGGATACTCGGCTGCTGCTGCTACTTCTACTACTACTACTGCTGTTACTACTACTACTACTACTACTACTACTAACTTAAGTAATAATAATAATAATAATAATAATAATACTAATGCTGCTGACAAACGATTCCACTCAGCTAAGGCAAAGCGGGAGATACAGTGTTCAGATACAAACTTCAATAATCTCTTCACTACTAACGGTTTTTCCTTAGTTGTCTATTTTGTGTGTGTATAATGTAATTTTTGTGTTATACTTCCACATGCCAGACGATTTTATCCAGCTTACAGGAGCCTCCTGACAGTGAAAGGACTAATGAATAACTACTACCTAACCACACCTGATCTTCAAGTCTGTTCAAGGCTGAGTAAAACCGTCCACTTACAGCCACAGTCAAACAAAAATGACGTACTCGGGGTAAAAGCATAAGATTCATGGTACTGAGTCTAAAAATGATAAAAGCAAAACTCAGTAGGCTGATGTCTTTCATTTTCCTCTGGCAACCGCCACATGGATCTTTTGGGCGGAATCTGTGCCAGTGAGTGGGTTACCAGCAGCCTCCATAACAGCCTTCGGTACCCTGGCGTCTTATAGGCTTGCTTACTGTAGAGTCCATGTGTGACGCGGGCAAAAAACAGCACCTTGGAGCGGCGAATGACTTCCCTGGTGCTCAGTGCCCTACAAGGATAAAGAGGAATAACTGGTATGCCCAAGTGCGTAATGATGGATTACTCCAGCACTCAGAGTGGAGGTCTACTTCCTGCATAATATTACGTGAACGCCAACCCCGTCTACATGGGCACACGGCACGGTTCCCTGAGGCTTATCTACCTCCTGGGAAGATATCTGAAGGGATCACCCTGGAGTGGTGGAGGACAAAGGGAAGGCCGAAAAACTTATGGCTGGTGCAAGTCCAACGCTCCTGTCTGGGTTCATGTAGGATATGGGAGGAAGAGTTGCTCCCGGCAGGCGTGCAGATGTAGGACCTTTGTGGGTGGAGTTAGAAGGTGGGTGAGGCAGGGCGCTGTTGCAGCGTTCCACCAAGTCAATGCAGAACGTTTTGATTTTCATCTGTTACTCTGACAGTTTTATGGACTTGGTTTGCAACATGCGCGTCTGCCCAGGTCTGATGACCGAAGTGTGGCCGCCGCGTCCTTCATGCGTAAGACAGTGAACAACCCGTGTCGCCACACGCATGATGTGGTGCCGGGTCGCTATGTTGCATCACAGCTGCGGCAACATTGCATGGCCTGGCATTCTTGTAGCTGCGTTCTTCGACGAAACAGTTCAGCAGGTGTTTTATGAAAGGTAGTGTATGGTTGTGGAACAACTTGGTCGAGTTTATAATTCACTGTGCTCCTTTCTATGGCTTTCAGCACTGTCATGAAGCCTCTACTTGTGTCTGGCGTCAGTCTCTTGTCATCCATTCTCTACCGTCGTGTCTCTGCTGCCGAAGTCACCTGTGATCTGTTGCGCCTTTTTGCAATGTTCTTGCGGGGTGTAAAATAAACAAAACAATACAAACGGTCTCTCGTCATCTTAAAGCGTAAAACCGAATCCACCAACCTTCTGAGCACGACACAAATCTTAACTATCTATTTCCGATACTTCTAAAAAACTTAAAAACAACAGCCTCTCGTCATCGTAAGGACCCCAGAGGCGGTCAGTCATAACTGTGCAATTATGGTGATTGTAGATTCATTGGCTTTGGCCACACACCTGTAACAATCTAGTTCATCCTTCAGTTACTGCGTATGTGGCGCGTCCCGTGGACATTGGTACCCAGGCCGCATGTATTCCTAGAATCCTTGCTATACACACCCTCAAACCCAAGGAAAAATATCGTGTCGATAACGCACTGGTAAAAAAAAAAAAAAAAAAAAAAGGCACTTTCATAGACCTTTCTCCACGATGTCATACCTAAACACCGTCCGCCATGATTGCACACGCGTCATGACTGACGAGAAAATAATCGAACCATGTTGCATACTCGTCAGTCATCTGCACAGGCCTTCAAATCACACCCACACACGACGGATATATCTACACCATCACCGTGGTTGTGCAGTTATGAATTACCCTCCATGGGGCCGGTAAGAGGTTTGAAAAAAACAAAAATGTACCGACGATAGAAATCTTAACTACACTATGTTCCCTCTACCGCCAGACGATTTTATTCGCCTTTGGAATGGCCCTCTGCAATCACAGGGTTAAAATCAATCTCCACTAACTCTTTGACTCAATGCAGATCTCAACTCCCTCATTTTCGTCACCGTCAAACCATTTCAGTCAAACTAGGAATGGTCGCTTTTCTTCGAAAAAGTTCAAAACGAAACCTCCATTAACTCTCTCCAGACAATGCAGATCTTAACTAAATATTTCCACTGCCGCCACACGATTATATTCAACCCAACAATGTCTATCGTCATCGCAAGCTTATAAATCTGCTAACAAGAAGAAAACAATCTTACCTACAGGATAATATCGCTACGGCCAAGCGATTTTCATCATATTATGATTACTTATCGTCATGCAAGAGCTAAAAAATCTTCGCTCACCGAGTCACTGAGACACAGCTGTTAATCCGTTCATTTTGGTGGCCATCCAAGGGTTTTCTGCAGGTAAGGACTGCCCTCTCGTAGTATTAAGGGTTAACATCAGGGGCCGCATTCATAAACCATCCTAAGCTTACCTTGTGTATAACATGCATTGCTTATACATTTACCTTCACTCATACAACTACCAAACTACTACACATTCATTAGTAAAGTGAAAAATGAAACAAACAAAGTGATCCTTCATAAAGTTAACTGAATATCACAGACACTGCCTACGCCACCATGATAATGTATTTAAGTACATATTCCAGGTTAGATATAAAACAGCTGGGTATCACCAACCTTTGTACTGGCCTTATATCTTTGTTAAAGGAGCAGGTCTCGCAACCTTCTCACATACATTATCACAATGGGCGGGTTAAAGGCACAATTGAAAAGGCAAGCTGCTTTGGAGAGGCGGCGAGCTGAGCAGGTGTGCCCCACCAGTGCCTTCAGAGGCCAGAACAACAAGGGTGTTCCTGCACAGTGTCTATACAGGTACGCCCCAGGAGAGTACCATAAGAAAATCATGACTCTAATCACTGTCCTCATAGTCCTCAGACAAGGTGATAGCGATCATCAGTGATTCGCCTCTTTATTTTCGGCCTCTCCCCCCTCCTGCTCCTTGCAATAGTTACCGGTCACACTCCCTCCCCCCACCCTCCCCCCTCCCCCGTGGCAGCCACCTTGTCGTGGTGGGGGAGCTTACGTGCCCCGGTGGTCCAGGCAGGGTCTCCCATGCCGGACACCTCGCTAGTGAGGGCACAACCAAGAGCTGCCAACCACATGTATGTAGACGTGCACTTTTGTATATACTAACAGCTTTGTTGCCTAGTTATGCAAACGACCTCCCTCCCTCTGCCCTGAAAGGAGGCTGGTGACCTGCAGAAGATCAGCTTCAGCCTGCAGCCCATCCGGTGCACGTTTTCGTGAACTTGTGGTCACACAACAACATGAGCAAATCTACAAAGGCACCAACATCCCCTTCTGACTTTGTCCTTTGACCTTTATCTTCAAAGGTGTATAGCAATCACGTACATCTCCCAGGGTCTTTATTGTTTTTTTTTTTACATCTGATGCAACTTTATCCAATACCGTAGTTGTGCAACAATACTGCAACTAAACACACACACAGACAAACCAAGCCAACACCATAACCGTCTTGACGGAGGTAACAATAACAACAACACGATTATCATCTGCCACCTCCTCAGGTAATGAGATGATGAAAAGCATTTCAGAAAGTTTTTGTCAATAACATTCTATGTTTATATGTATGTATGTATGTATGGATGGATGGATGTATGTATGTATGTATGGCACCTTACTGTACACAAGTGTGGGGTTAATGTATGGTAAGCTACACATCAGTATATAAGTGTGGTGCGTATGTATGGTACACAGCTGCATACAAGTGTGGGGTGTATGTATGGTACCCAGCTGTATACATGTGTGGGGTGTATGTATGGTACACAGCTGCATACAAGTGTGGGGTATGGTACCCAGCTGTATACATGTGTGGGGTGTATGTATGGTACACAGCTGCATACAAGTGTGGGGTATGGTACCCAGCTGTATACATGTGTGGGGTGTATGTATGGTACACAGCTGCATACAAGTGTGGGGTATGGTACCCAGCTGTATACATGTGTGGGGTGTATGTACGGTACACAGCTGCATACAAGTGTGGGGTATGGTACCCAGCTGTATACATGTGTGGGGTGTATGTATGGTACACAGCTGCATACAAGTGTGGGGTATGGTACCCAGCTGTATACATGTGTGGGGTGTATGTATGGTACACAGCTGCATACAAGTGTGGGGTATGGTACCCAGCTGTATACATGTGTGGGGTGTCGCTGGTGTAGGCGGAAGCACACTCGTCTCACAAGCGACAGGTTTCGGGTTTGATTCCCTGAACAGTGATGAGATCTGATGCTGTGAGGGACGCCTTCACGTGTGTGTGTGTGTGTGTGTGTGTGTGTTGAGAGAGAGAGAGAGAGAGAGAGAGAGAGAGAGAGAGGCTGCATCATTCACGTCACCACAGTTCCCTCCCCTATGTGTTACCCTTCGTACTCATTTTACGTATAAACCCACAGAGGCTTAATGGTCACTTGAATCATGAGCCACAATCTACCCGCACCAGGAATCGAACCCTGGCGCTAACGGGCCGGCAGCTTCATGGGTAGGAATGCTTACCACTCAGCCACTACGAGAGTACCAACAAAAATACCAAGACAACACCCTTCCCCAATCTTAATAGCAATTATTATTATTATTATTATTATTATTATTATTATTATTATTATTACTACTACTACTACTACTACTACAACTACTACTACTACTATTACTATTACTACTACTACTACTACTATTACTATTGTTATTGCTGAGATACAGGTTGATCCGAAATAAGAACCCAGTGGACTGCAGGCTGAAGTTGTCCTTTTATAATCCACCACCCTTTCTGGGGAAGGAGGGAAAGGAGAGGGAGAGAGTTGAGGGACGTTTATACCACCAAGCAAGGGAGCCGTCCAGTTACATCAGTGCCACCACGTGAAGGCGTCTCTCTCCAGTATCCCTCTTGTTAGTAATCCCAATAAACATTCCTTCACCAAACTCTCAATTAAAAAAATAAAAATGAAGACGAAATTGCCTAAGCTATTTTCTATAATCGTCGACTCTAAAATTCATCCATACATCAGTCGACCCAATGGAGAGAGAGAGAGAGAGAGAGAGAGAGAGAGAGAGAGAGAGAGAGAGAGGCAAAACCCATGGAGTATTTACATCAGGAATCAAATGTACCAACTTCACCCTTTCAGTCAGAAGAAGACATTTCCGCTTTTTTCTCGTAGCCTGGCGAGTTTATTCATTTTTTTTTTAACGGGCGAGGGGAGGAGGGATTAGACAAAGGCTCGTATTCTCATCGTGGAAGGAAGCTCCCTAACACCTCCTCCTTAGTGGTTCATTTTGGGGCACGGCTAGTTCATTTCCTTTGGCACGTTATTTCTGCAGAGTAGGGCGATATTAGGATGATTTATGTAACACAGAGGATATAGCCATTCTGTGAACCCCATCAGCCCCGTGGTCACAAGCGTCCCCTGTGGTAGTGAAGGGGTTAAGGAAGGATGTATCTAAGCCCCCCTCCAGTTAGAAACCCCCTCTAAGGTATATGAAATCGTCTGGTGGAAAAAAGACATAAGAATGGTAAATAAAAAACAAAATCCTCGCCTTAAAGGGGCTTTAAAGGGAGGGGGGGAATCTAGGCCCTATTCTCGCCAGGTAAGAATGCTCCCTAACATCTCTTCCTATGCCATTTATTTTTGGCTATGGCTGGTTAATACCCTTTTGTACGTTCTTTATGCAGAGTATGGCGATATTGGAAGGATTTATGTGTCACAGAACAGGACAGTGAGGTATAAATCAGCAAAATAAATCGCTTAGGAAAAGGTGTTTGGGAGCTTCTTTAACCGACGAGAATACGGGCCCTAGTGGCTTATTTTTTACTGTACTCTTGCCACTACTAGACGATTTTCTTCAAGACGGAAAAGACGCTTGATACTGTACAGGTTAAGGAAGGCTTCTCGTACGTCTATATAAACCCCTCCAGGTCCCGAAAGCCTCCCCTGGGCTGCATGAAATCGTCTGGAGGCAGCAAGAATATGATACACTCTTTCAACCCGAGGGCGTGTTTTTTTCATCTTATTTTTGCTCTCTCCAGACGATTTTATTTAACCGATGTCGTGTTGGTGTTCTTCCCTCATTCTTTCTCTCCAGACGATTTTATTTAACCGATGTCGTGTTCTTCCCTCATTCTTTCTCTCCAGACGATTTTATTTAACCAATGACGTGTTTTTCCCTCTTATTCGTTCTCTCCAGACGATTTTATTCATCTATTCGTACAGGATGGCTTAGATTTCCCCTCCATCAATCCGTCCTCTCCTAAAGCTTCTCCCAAGGTAAATAAAATCAATCAATAAACCAAATAACCGAAACAAAAACACATCCTCGTTCTTTAAGAGGAAAATATCAAGAGTCCTGCCAGGTAAAGAGGACGTGTGCAGCTTTAACGCCAACCCCTTCATCCCGAGGACCTCTTCTAGATGATAAGTCTTGCTAGCTACGGACGATTTTGCTCAGCTCAGGATAGACTCTTGCATCTAGAAGGGTTAGATAGAGCTTATTCACCTCTCATTACTAGAAAGCTTCCCCAAATTAAATAAAACAGAAATAGTAAAATTAAAGTAATAATATAATAAACAAATAATAATAATATTAATAATAATAACAATAATAATAATAATAATAACAATAATAATAATACCAATAATACTAATACTCGTAATAATAATAATGATGATGATGATGATAATAATAATAATAATAATAATAATAACAATAATAATAATAATAACAATAATAATAATAACAATAATACTAATACTCGTAATAATAATAATGATGATAATAATAATAAAATAATAAACAAAATGATAAAACAACAGAAAAGTAACAGACAACAAGGAAAAAAAACCTGCAGAATAAACAGTAAAAAAAAAAAGCAAGAAAAAAGCATGAAAGGTCTGACAATGATGAATAGCTTAAACGTAAACAAAAATAATAATAATAAATAACTAGGCAACAAAAATACAACCAATGCAAGACGTCAGTGTGAATACATTAAATAACAGTAATAATAACGTGTGATTTATAATGCTAGAAAATAATGATGACTTTGACGTGCGTCACATGTAATTAAATAGAGGCGTGTTTGTTTGGAGAGAGAGAGAGAGAGAGAGAGAGAGAGTATATCGAGGGTGTATGATTGATATGTCAGTTTCACACGGCCCCACCTTTAGCTTCCAGGAGCACAGGTGAGAAGGAAGTGATTTACAGGTGTGTGTGTGTGTGTGTGTGTGTGTGTGTGTGTGTGTGTGTGTGTGTGTGAGAGAGAGAGAGAGAGAGAGAGAGAGAGAAATGGTGAAAGAAACTCGAATACATTTGACCTATAAATCCTGCTAAATCTCCCTTTAACATAATGTAATGAAAATAAGAAAAAAATAAAGAGAGATTTATTTCGTGTGGCCAAAACATGGTCAATATATTCCTTGTCAATGTCTTACATACGATGACAATTATCGTTATTAGTGTCACCCTTAATCATTAGTTACTTTTATTTCTTTACTAAGGAAGGATTGCTACAAGTTAAGCAAGTGTATCATTAACCAGTCCAGCTACAGATTTTTTCTATGTGGCTGACTTTATGTATAGCGCTACAGTTCGTTCCTTGAGGCCCAGCATTCCTCCTACATACTGCACACCTCCACATGCCACCACTTCGGCACTAACACTTCTCTTCCCCAGAATATTATCTAAAGGCAGGAAAAATAAACTAGATATATACGTAACTGAACTGCAGTGGTTAACGAAGGTATTGTATGTAAATGGCACTTTGTAATTCTTCATTCCCATCTCTCTCTCTCTCTCTCTCTCTCTCTCTCTCTCTCTCTCTCTCTCTCACACACACACACACACACACCTCAGTTTCATCCCTTACACGACTGTCACTTTTCACTTCACTTACGCCACCCCAAGACGATTTTATTCAAGTATAGAAAAATACCTAGTTAACGAAAGCCACATCCAACCCCTCCAATTCGAAACGTTTCCCATCAGCTCACTAAAATCGTCTGGTGATAGCAAGCATCCCGAGACAAAAAAAAAAAAAAAATTAATTGCGGTTACAACTCCTTACGAGAAGAAACCAACCAACAAACAAGAATACCTGTCATCTGTGGGCCAGGTAGACTGTAATAATACTGTTTGATGAA
>NW_027643844.1:0-25000 GCF_032717465.1 Coenobita brevimanus
GGATGGATGGATGGATTCATGTATGTATGTATGGCACTTTACTGTACACAAGTGTGGGGTGTATGTATTGTACCCAGCTGCATACAAGTGTGGGGTATGGCACCCAGCTGTATACATGTGTGGGGTGTATGTATGGTACACAGCTGCAGACATGTGTGGGGTGTATGTATGGTACCCAGTCAGTATACATGTGTGGGGTGTATGTATGGTACACAGCTGCATACAAGTGTGGGGTTTGGTTCCCAGCTGTATAAATGTGTGGGGTGTATGTATGGTACACAGCTGCATACAAGTGTGGGGTATGGTACCCAGTTGTATACATGTGTAGGGTGTATTTATGGTACACACAGCTGCATACAAGTGTGGGGTATGGTACCCAGCTGTATACATGTGTGGGGTGTATGTATGGTACACAGCTGTATACATGTGTGTGGGGTGTATGTATGGAACCCAGCTGCAAACAAGTGTGGGGTATGGTACCCACCAGAATACATATGTGTGGGTGTATGTATGGCACACAGCTGCATACATGTGTGGGGTGTATGTATGGTACCCCAGCTGCATACAAGTGTGGGGTATGGTACCCAGCTGTATACATGTGTGGGGTGTACTGTATGGTAAGCTACACAGCTGGGCATACATGTGTGGGGTGTATGTATGGTACCCAGCTGCATACAAGTGTGGGGTATGGTACCCAGCTGTATACATGTGTGGGGGTGTATGGGGTATGGCATTTCAGCAGCTGCATACAAGTGTGGGGTATGGTACCCAGCTGCATACATGTGTGGGGTGTCGCTGGTGTAGGCGGAAGCACACTCGTCTCACAAGCGACAGGTTTCGGGTTTGATTTCCTGAACAGTGATGAGATCTGATGCTGTGAGGCACGCCTTCACCTGTGTGTGTGTGTGTGTGTGTGTGTGTGTGTGTGTGTGTTTCTCCTATTCCTCTGTCTCTCCAAAACCCACTCACGCTTTCCTTCCCTCTGCCACATTCTGTCCTTTCTCTCAGACACTCATCACCATTTCTTCCCCTTTCCCATCCCTTCACCTCTGTCACCCACTCTCCCTCCCCCTCACGACTCCTCTATCTTTCTCTCATACCCCCTCCCTTCCAAATATTGCCCTCATACTCTTTCCCCTTCTCTTCCTTCCCCCCCTCGCTCTCTCTCTCTCTCTCTCTCTCTCTCTCTCTCTCTCTCTCATGTCATCCAATTAAGGAAAAGGCCTCTCATAGGTGAATATGTCAAACTACATTTTTAATACAACGGCACTTTTATGTTTGATGCTTGCTACTGCCAGACGATTTTAGTTTGGTTAGGAAGGGCTTTTGGTTCTGCTGGGATCAGGGTTGAATAAAATCGTCCAGAGGCAGCAGCAAGAAACTAAACAAGAAAATGCAAATGGTAAAGTGTTATTCACTTCACCATCTTCACTATGACAACAACTTTTGTATTTTATTCATGCTGTCTCTCCCAGACGGGTTTACTGAGTTACCGAGGAGACAGATATATTGAGACCTTTCACTACAGTACCTGACATTATTTTTTAACATGAATAAAATCGTCTGGTGGTAGATTAAAATCTTGACTATGATAACGTGTCTTTGTATCTTTTTATTTGCGGCTGCTTCGGTCGTGCAGGTGGTGGTGAATTTCACCATCCACTTCCTTGATGAGGTGCTGCCTATTTTTTCCTTAAGGGACCCTACTGTGAGTGATAAGCCTGAGCGTTTGTTGTAAACCCAGGAAACCATTTACATCACTGGAGGGATAGCACCATATAACCAAGTAAAGGCGTGACATGGCGTTTACTAAGGTACCCCTATAGTAACTGGGTGGCGACGCTAATGCGGCGTCCATCCAGGAACCACACCCCTAAGTCTCTTCCCTGAGCCTCGATGTGGCTAGGCGCTGTTCATCGCGGAGGAACATCTGCTCACTCAATGTAAAAGTCATGCAGGGGAGACTGTTTGCCTTTAGCTCGTGTGTCTGCTCGACCACACAGACCGAAGCGATACTCGGCTGCTGCTGCAACTACTACTACTACTACTAATATTCCTACTACTACTACTAATACTACTACTACTAAGTAATATTATTATTATCATTAATGAAAAGAGTAATAATAATAGTAATAATAATAATAATAATAATAATAATAATATTATTATTATTATTTTCATTATCATTATAACAATAATAATACTCATAATACTAATGCAGCTATGACAGTCGATTCTACTGTAGCTAAGGCAAAGCGGGAGATACAGTGTTCAGATACAAACTTCAATAATCTCTTCACTACTAACGGTTTCACGTAAGTTGTCTAAGTTTTTGTGTGTGTATAATGTAATTTTTGTGTTATACTTCCACATGCCAGACGATTTTATCCAGCTTACAGGAGCCTCCTGACAGTGAAAGGACTAATGAATAACTACTACCTAACCACACCTGATCTTCAAGTCTGTTCAAGGCTGAGTAAAACCGTCCACTTACAGCCACAGTCAAACAAAAATGACGTACTAGATGTACAGTTAAAGCATAAGATTCATGGTACTAAGTCTAAAAATGTTAAAAGCAAAACTCAGTAGGCTGATGTCTTTCATTTTCCTCTGGCAACCGCCACATGGATCTTTTGGGCGGAATCTGTGCCAGTGAGTGGGTTACCAGCAGCCTCCATAACAACCTTCGGTACCCTGGCGTCTTATAGGCTTGCTTACTGTAGAGTCCATGTGTGACGCGGGCAAAAAACAGCACCTTGGAGCGGCGAATGACTTCCCTGGTGCTCAGTGCCCTACAAGGATAAAGAGGAATAACTGGTATGCCCAAGTGCGTAATGATGGATTACTCCAGCACTCAGAGTGGAGGTCTACTTCCTGCATAATATTACGTGAACGCCAACCCCGTCTACATGGGCACACGGCACGGTTCCCTGAGGCTTATCTACCTCCTGGGATGATATCTGAAGGGATCACCCTGGAGTGGTGGAGGACAAAGGGAAGGCCGAAAAACTTATGGCTGGTGCAAGTCCAACGCTCCTGTCTGGGTTCATGTAGGATATGGGAGGAAGAGTTGCTCCCGGCAGGCGTGCAGATGTAGGACCTTTGTGGGTGGAGTTAGAAGGTGGGTGAGGCAGGGCGCTGTTGCAGCGTTCCACCAAGTCAATGCAGAACGTTTTGATTTTCATCTGTTACTCTGATAGTTTTATGGACTTGGTTTGCAACATGCGCGTCTGCCCAGGTCTGATGACCGAAGTGTGGCCGCCGCGTCCTTCATGCGTAAGACAGCGAACAACCCGTGTCGCCACACGCCTGATGTGGTGCCGAGTAGCTATGTTGCATCACAGCTGCGGCAACATTGCATGGCCTGGCATTCTTGTAGCTGCGTTCCTCGACGAGACAGTTCAGCAGGTGTTTGATGAAAGGTAGTGTATGGTTGTGGAACAACTTGGTCGAGTTTATAATTCACTGTGCTCCTTTCTATGGCTTTCAGCACTGTCATGAAGCCTCTACTTGTGTCTGGCGTCAGTCTCTTGTCATCCATTCTCTACCGTCGTGTTTCTGCTGCCGAAGTCACCTGTGATCTGTTGCGCCTTTTTCCAATGTTCTTGCGGGGTGTAAAATAAACAAAACAATACAAACGGTCTCTCGTCATCTTAAAGCGTAAAACCGAATCCACCAACCTTCTGAGCAAGACACAAATCTTAACTCTCTATTTCTGATACTTCTAAAAAAACTTAAAAACAACATCCTCTCGTCATCGTAAGGACCCCAGAGGCGGTCAGTCATAACTGTGCAATTATGGTGATTGTAGATTCATTGGCTTTGGCCACACACCTGTAACAATCTTGTTCATCCTTCAGTTACTGCGTATGTGACGCGTCCCGTGGACATTGGTACCCAGGCCGCATGTATTCCTAGAATCCTTGCTATACACACCCTCAAACCCAAGGAAAAAATATCGCATGGATGACGCATTGGTAAAAAAATAAATAAATAAATAAAGCAGGAGGAACTTTCATAGACCTTTCTCCACGATGTCATACCTAAACACCGTCCGCCATGATTGCACACGGGTCACGACATACGAGAAAATAATCGAACCATGTTGCATACTCGTCAGTCATCTGCACAGGCCTTCAAATCACACCCACACACGACGGATATATCTACACCATCACCGTGGTTGCGCAGTTATGAATTACCCTCCATGGGGCCGGTAAGAGGTTTGAAAAAAACAAAAATGTACCGACGATAGAAATCTTAACTACACTATGTTCCCTCTACCGCCAGACGATTTTATTCGCCTTTGGAATGGCCCTCTGCAATCACAGAGTTAAAATCAATCTCCACTAACTCTTTGACTCAATGCAGATCTCAACTCCCTCATTTTCGTCACCGTCAAACCATTTCAGTCAAACTAGGAATGGTCGCTTTTCTTCGAAAAAGTTCAAAACGAAACCTCCATTAACTCTCTCCAGACAATGCAGATCTTAACTAAAATAAATATTTCCACTGCCGCCACACGATTATATTCAACCCAACAATGTCTATCGTCATCGCAAGCTTATAAATCTGCTAACAAGAAGAAAACAATCTTACCTACAGGATAATATCGCTACGGCCAAGCGATTTTCACCATATTATGATTACTTATCGTCATGCAAGAGCTAAAAAAATCTTCGCTCACCGACTCACTGAGACACAGCTGTTAATCCGTTCATTTTGGTGGCCATCCAAGGGTTTTCTGCAGGTAAGGACTGCCCTCTCGTAGTATTAAGGGTTAACATCAGGGGCCGCATTCATAAACCATCCTAAGCTTACCTTGTGTATAACATGCTTTGCAAATACATTTACCTTCACTCATACAACTACCAAACTACTACACATTCATTAGTAAAGTGAAAAATAAAACAAACAAAGTGATCCTTCATAAAGTTAACTGAATATCACAGACACTGCCTACGCCACCATGATAATGTATTTAAGTACATATTCCAGGTTAGATATAAAACAGCTGGGTATCACCAACCTTTGTACTGGCCTTATATCTTTGTTAAAGGAGCAGGTCTCGCAACCTTCTCACATACATTATCACAACGGGCGGGTTAAAAGCACAATTGAAAAGGCAAGCTGCTTTGGAGAGGCGGCGAGCTGAGCAGGTGTGCCCCACCAGTGCCTTCAGAGGCCAGAACAACAAGGGTGTTCCTGTACAGTGTTTATACAGGTACGCCCCAGGAGAGTACCATAAGAAAATCATGACTCTAATCACTGTCCTCATAGTCCTCAGACAAGGTGATAGCGATCATCAGTGATTCGCCTCTTTATTTTCGGCCTCTCCCCCTCCTGCTCCTTGCAATAGTTACCGGTCACACTCCCTCCCCCCTCCCTCCCCCCTCCCCCGTGGCAGGCACCTTGACGTGGTGGGGGAGCTTACGTGCCCCGGTGGTCCAGGCAGGGTCTCACATGCCGGACACCTCTCTAGTGAGGGCACAACCAAGAGCTGCCAACCACATGTATGTAGACGTGCACTTTTGTATATACTAACAGCTTTGTTGCCTAGTTATGCAAACGACCTCCCTCCCTCTGCTCTGAAAGGAGGCTGGTGACCTGCAGAAGATCAGCTTCAGCCTGCAGCCCATCCGGTGCACGTTTTCGTAAACTTGTGGTCACACAACAACATGAGCAAATCTACAAAGGCACCAACATCCCCTTCTGACTTTGTCCTTTGACCTTTATCTTCAAAGGTGTATAGCAATCACGTACATCTCCCAGGGTCTTTATTGTTTTTTTTAACATCTGATGCAACTTTATCCAATACCGTAGTTGTGCAACAATACTGCAACTAAACACACACACAGACAAACCAAGCCAACACCATAACCGTCTTGACGGAGGTAACAATAAAAACAACACGATTATCATCTGCCACCTTCTCTGGTAATGAGATGATGAAAAGCATTTCAGAAAGTTTTTGTCAATAACATTCTATGTTTATATGTATGTATGTATGGATGGATGGATGGATGGATGGATGTATGGCACCTTACTGTACACAAGTGTGGGGTGTATGTATGGTACCCAGCTGTATCCATGTGTGGGGTGTATGTATAGTACACAGCTGTATACATGTGTGGGGTGTATGTATGGTACCCAGCTATATATATGTGTGGGGTGTATGCATGGTACCCAGCTGTATACATGTGTGGGGTATGGTACCCAGCTGTATACATGTGTGGGGTGTATGTATGGTACACAGCTGCATACAAGTGTGGGGTATGGTACCCAGCTGTATACATGTGTGGTGCGTATGTATGGTACACAGCTGCATACAAGTGTGGGGTATGGTACCCAGCTGTATACATGTGTGGGGTGTATGTATGGTACACAGCTGCATACATGTGTGGGGTGTATGTATGTGTGTGGGGTGTATGTATGGTACCCAGCTGTATACATGTGTGGGGTGTATGTATGGTACACAGCTGCATACAAGTGTGGGGTATGGTACCCAGCTGTATACATGTGTGGGGTGTATGTATGGTACACAGCTGTATACATGTGTGGGGTGTATGTATGGTACACAGCTGTATACATGTGTGGGGTATGGTACACAGCTGCATACAAGTGTGGGGTATGGTACACAGCTGTATACATGTGTGGGGTGTATGTATGGTACACAGCTGTATACAAGTGTGGGATGTCGCTGGTGTAGGCGGAAGCACACTCGTCTCACAAGCGACAGGTTTCTGGTTTGATTCCCTGAACAGTGATGAGATCTGATGCTGTGAGGGACGCCTTCACGTGTGTGTGTGTGTGTGTGTGTGTGTGTGTGTGTGTGTGTGTGTGTGTGTGTGTGTGTGTGTGTGTGTGTGTGTGTGTGTGTGTTTCTCCTATTCCTCTTTCTCTCCAAAACCCACTCACGCTTTCCTTCCCTCTGCCACATTCTGTTCTTTCTCTCAGACACTCATCACCATTTCTTCCCCTTTCCCCTTCCTTCACCTCTGTTTCCCCTTCTTCCTCCCCCTCCCGACTCCTCTATCTTTCTCCCAATCCCTCCCTCTTCCAAATATTCCCCCCATACTCTTCCCCCTTCCCTTCCTTCACCCCCGCTCTCTCTCTCTCTCTCTCTCTCTCTCTCTCTCTCTCTCTCTCTCTCTCTCTCTCTCTCTCTCTCTCTCATGTCATCCAATTAAGGAAAGGCCTCTCATGGTGAATATGTCAAACTAGATTTTTAATACAACGGCACTTATTTGTTTGATGCTTGCTACTGCCAGACGATTTTAGTTTGGTTAGGAAGGGCTTTTGGTTCTGCTGGGATCAGGCTGAATAAAATCGTCCAGAGGCAGCAGCAAGAAACTAAACAAGAAATGCAAATGGTAAAGTGTTATTCACTTCACCATCTTCACTATGACAACAACTTTTGTATTTTATTCATGCTGTCTCCAGACGGGTTTACTGAGTTACCGAGGAGACAGATATATTGAGACTTTCACTACAGTACCTGACATTATATTTTAACATGAATAAAATCGTCTGGTGGTAGATTAAAATCTTGACTATGATAACGTGTCTTTGTATCTTTTTATTTGCGGCTGCTGGTCGTAGGTGGTGATCACCATCCACTTCCTTGATGAAGTGCTGCCTATTTTTTCCTTCAGTGACCCTACTGTGAGTGATAAGCCTGAGCGTTTGTTGTAACCCAGGAAACCATTTACATCGCTGGAGTGGTAACCATATAATCAAACTAAGGCGTGACATGGCGCCTACTAATGTACTCCTATTAACTGGGTGGAGACGCTAATGCGGCGTCCATCCAGGAACCACACCCCAAGTCTCTTCCCTGAGCCTCGATGTGGCTAGGCGCTGTTCATCGCAGAACAACATCTGCTCACTCAATGTAAGTCATGCAGAGGCGACTGTTTGCCTTTAGCTCGTGTGTCGCTCGGCCACACAGACCGAAGATACTCGGCTGCTGCTGCTACTACTACTACTACTACTGCTGTTACTACTACTACTACTACTAAAAATAATAATAATAATATTATTATTATCATTAATGAAAAGAGTAATAATAATAGTAATAATAACAATAATAATAATAATAATAATTATTTTTATTATCATTATAACAATAATAATAATAATACTAATGCCTACTGCTGACAAACGATTCCACTCAGCTAAGGCAAAGCGGGAGATACAGTGTTCAGATAAAAACTTCAATAATCCCTTCACTACTAACGGTTTTTCCTTAGTTGTCTATTTTGTGTGTGTATAATGTAATTTTTGTGTTATACTTCCACATGCCAGACGATTTTATCCAGCTTACAGGAGCCTCCTGACAGTGAAAGGACTAATGAATAACTACTGCCTAACCACACCTGATCTTCAAGTCTGTTCAAGGCTGAGTAAAACCGTCCACTTACAGCCACAGTCAAACAAAAATGACGTACTCGGGGTAAAAGCATAAGATTCATGGTACTGAGTCTAAAAATGATAAAAGCAAAACTCAGTAGGCTGATGTCTTTCATTTTCCTCTGGCAACCGCCACATGGATCTTTTGGGCGGAATCTGTGCCAGTGAGTGGGTTACCAGCAGCCTCCATAACAGCCTTCGGTACCCTGGCGTCTTATAGGCTTGCTTACTGTAGAGTCCATGTGTGACGCGAGCAAAAAACAGCAACTTGGAGCGGCGAATGACTTCCCTGGTGCTCAGTGCCCTACAAGAATAAAGAGGAAAAACTGGTATGCCCAAGTGCGTAATGATGGATTACTCCAGCACTCAGAGTGGAGGTCTACTTCCTGCATATTATTACGTGAACGCCAACCCCGTCTACATGGGCACACGGCACGGTTCCCTGAGGCTTATCTACCTCCTGGGAAGATATCTGAAGGGATCACCCTGGAGTGGTGGAGGACAAAGGGAAGGCCGAAAAACTTATGGCTGGTGCAAGTCCAACGCTCCTGTCTGGGTTCATGTAGGATATGGGAGGAAGAGTTGCTCCCGGCAGGCGTGCAGATGTAGGACCTTTGTGGGTGGAGTTAGAAGCTGGGTGAGGCAGGGCGCTGTTGCAGCGTTCCACCAAGTCAATGCAGAACGTTTTGATTTTCATCTGTTACTCTGACAGTTTTATGGACTTGGTTTGCAACATGTGCGTCTGCCCAGGTCTGATTACCGAAGTGTGGCCGCCGCGTCCTTCATGCGTAAGACAGTGAACAACCCGTGTCGCCACACGCATGATGTCGTGCCGAGTCGCTATGTTGCTCCATGACGCATCACAGCTGCGGAAACATTGCATGGTCTGGTATTCTGCGTTGTTCGAAGAAACAGTTCAGCAGGTGTTTGATGAAAAGTAGTGTATGATTGTGGAACAACTTGGTCGAGTTTATAATTCACTGTGCTCCTTTCTATGGCTTTCAGCACTGTCATGAAGCCTCTACTTGTGTCTGTTGTCAGTCTCTTGTCATCCATTCTCTACCGTCGTGTTTCTGCTGCCGAAGTCACCTGTGATCTGTTACGCCTTTTTGCAATGTTCTTGCGGGGTGTAAAATAAACAAAACAATACAAACGGTCTCTCGTCATCTTAAAGCGTAAAACCGAATCCACCAACCTTCTGAGCAAGACACAAATCTTAACTATCTATTTCCGATACTTCTAACAAACTTAAAAACAACAGCCTCTCGTCATCGTAAGGACCCCAGAGACGGTCAGTCATAACTGTGCAATTATGGTGATTGTAGATTCATTGGCTTTGGCCACACACCTGTAACAATCTAGTTCATTCTTCAGTTACTGCGTTTGTGGCGCGTCCCGTGGACATTGGTACCCAGGCCGCATGTATTCCTAGAATCCTTGCTATACACACCCTCAAACCCAAGGAAAAAATATCGCATGGATGACGCACTGGTAAAAAAATAAATAAATAAATAAAACAGGAGGAACTTTCATAGACCTTTCTCCACGATGTCATACCTAAACACCGTCCGCCATGATTGCACACGCGTCACGACTGACGAGAAAATAATCGAACCATGTTGCATACTCGTCAGTCATCTGCACAGGCCTTCAAATCACACCCACACACGACGGATATATCTACACCATCACCGTGGTGTCAGCAGTTATGAATTACCCTCCATGGGGCCGGTCAGAGGTTTGAAAAAAACAAAAATGTACCGACGATAGAAATCTTAACTACACTATGTTCCCTCTACCGCCAGACGATTTTATTCGCCTTTGGAATGGCCCTCTGCAATCACAGGGTTAAAATCAATCTCCACTAACTCTTTGACTCAATGCAGATCTCAACTCCCTCATTTTCGTCACCGTCAAACCATTTCAGTCAAACTAGGAATGGTCGCTTTTCTTCGAAAAAGTTAAAAACGAAACCTCCATTAACTCTCTCCAGACAATGCAGATCTTAACTAAATATTTCCACTGCCGCCACACGATTATATTCAACCCAACAATGTCTATCGTCATCGCAAGCTTATAAATCTCCTAACAAGAAGAAAACAATCTTACCTACAGGATAATATCGCTACGGCCAAGCGATGTTCATCAAATTAAGATTACCTTTCCTCATGTAAGGGCTAAAAAAAAAAAATCACCGCTCACCAAGTCACTGCGACAGAGCTGTTAATCCGTTCATTTTGGTGGCCATCCAAGGCTTTTCTGCAGGTAAGGACTGCCCTCTCGCAGTATTAAGGGTTAACATCAGGGGACGCATTCATAAACCATCCTAAGCTTACCTTGTGTATAACATGCATTGCTTATACATTTACCTTCACTCATACAACTACCAAACTACTACACATTCATTAGTAAAGTGAAAAATAAAACAAACAAAGTGATCCTTCATAAAGTTAACTGAATATCACAGACACTGCCTACGCCACCATGATAATGTATTTAAGTACATATTCCAGGTTAGATATAAAACAGCTGGGTATCACCAACCTTTGTACTGGCCTTATATCTTTGTTAAAGGAGCAGGTCTCGCAACCTTCTCACATACATTATCACAATGGGCGGGTTAAAGGCACAATTGAAAAGGCAAGCTGCTTTGGAGAGGCGGCGAGCTGAGCAGGTGTGCCCCACCAGTGCCTTCAGAGGCCAGAACAACAAGGGTGTTCCTGCACAGTGTCTATACAGGTACGCCCCAGCAGAGTACCATAAGAAAATCATGACTCTAATCACTGTCCTCATAGTCCTCAGACAAGGTGATAGCGATCATCAGTGATTCGCCTCTTTATTTTCGGCCTCTCCCCCCTCCTGCTCCTTGCAATAGTTACCGGTCACACCCCCTCCCCCAACCCACCCCCCGCCCCCGTGGCAGCCACCTTGTCGTGGTGGGGGAGCTTACGTGCCCCGGTGGTCCAGGCAGGGTCTCCCATGCCGGACACCTCGCTAGTGAGGGCACAACCAAGAGCTGCCAACCACATGTATGTAGACGTGCACTTTTGTATATACTAACAGCTTTGTTGCCTAGTTATGCAAACGACCTCCCTCCCTCTGCTCTGAAAGGAGGCTGGTGACCTGCAGAAGATCAGCTTCAGCCTGCAGCCCATCCGGTGCACGTTTTCGTGAACTTGTGGTCACACAACAACATGAGCAAATCTACAAAGGCACCAACATCCCCTTCTGACTTTGTCCTTTGACCTTTATCTTCAAAGGTGTATAGCAATCACGTACATCTCCCAGGGTCTTTATTGTTTTTTTTTACATCTGATGCAACTTTATCCAATACCGTAGTTGTGCAACAATACTGCAACTAAACACACACACAGACAAACCAAGCCAACACCATAACCGTCTTGACGGAGGTAACAATAACAACAACACGATTATCATCTGCCACCTCCTCAGGTAATGAGATGATGAAAAGCATTTCAGAAAGTTTTTGTCAATAACATTCTATGTTTATATGTATGTATGTATGGATGGATGGATGGATTCATGTATGTATGTATGGCACCTTACTGTACACAAGTGTGGGGTTAATGTATGGTAAGCTACCCAGCTGCATACATGTGTGGGGTATGGTACACAGCTGTATACATGTGTGGGGTGTATGTATGGTACACAGCTGCATACATGTGTGGGGTGTATGTATGGTACACAGCTGTATACATGTGTGGGGTGTATGTATGGTACACAGCTGCATACAAGTGTGGGGTATGGTACCCAGCTGTATACATGTGTGGGGTGTATGTATGGCACCCAGCTATATACATGTGTGGGGTGTATGTATGATACACAGCTGCATACAAGTGTGGGGTATGGTACCCAGCTATATACATGTGTGGGGTGTATGTATGGTACACAGCTGCATACAAGTGTGGGGTGTATGTATGGTACACAGCTGCATACAAGTGTGGGGTGTATGTATGGTACACAGCTGCATACAAGTGTGGGGTGTATGTATGGTACACAGCTGCATACAAGTGTGGGGTGTATGTATGGTACACAGCTGCATACAAGTGTGGGGTATGGTACACAGCTGCATACAAGTGTGGGGTGTATGTATGGTACACAGCTGCATACAAGTGTGGGGTATGGTACCCAGCTGCATACATGTGTGGGGTGTCGCTGGTGTAGGCGGAAGCACACTCGTCTCACAAGCGACAGGTTTCGGGTTTGATTCCCTGAACAGTGATGAGATCTGATGCTGTGAGGGACGCCTTCACGTGTGTGTGTGTGTGTGTGTGTGTGTGTGTGTTTCTCCTATTCCTCTTTCTCTCCAAAACTCACTCACGCTTTCCTTCCCTCTGCCACATTCTGTCCTTTCTCTCAGACACTCATCACCATTTCTTCCCCTTTCCCATCCCTTCACCTCTGTCTCCCACTCTCCCTCCCCCTCACGACTCCTCTATCTTTCTCTTATTCCCTCCCTCTTCCAAATATTCCCCCCATACTCTTCCCCCTTCCCTTCCTTCACCCCCTCGCTCTCTCTCTCTCTCTCTCTCTCTCTCTCTCTCTCTCTCTCTCTCTCTCTCTCTCTCTCTCTCTCTCTCTCTCATGTCATCCAATTAAGGAAAGGCCTCTCATGGTGAATATGTCAAACTAGATTTTTAATACAACGGCACTTTTTTGTGTGATGCTTGCTACTGCCAGACGATTTTAGTTTGGTTAGGAAGGGCTTTTGGTTCTGCTGGGATCAGGGTGAATAAAATCGTCCAGAGGCAGCAGCAAGAAACTAAACAAGAAATGCAAATGGTAAAGTGTTATTCCCTTCACCATCTTCACTATGACAACAACTTTTGTATTTTATTCATGCTGTCTCCAGACGGGTTTACTGAGTTACCGAGGAGACAGATATATTGAGACTTTCACTACAGTACCTGACATTATATTTTAACATGAATAAAATCGTCTGGTGGTAGATTAAAATCTTGACTATGATAACGTGTCTTTGTATCTTTTTATTTGCGGCTGCTGGTCGTAGGTGGTGATCACCATCCACTTCCTTGATGAAGTGCTGCCTATTTTTTCCTTCAGTGACCCTACTGTGAGTGATAAGCCTGAGCGTTTGTTGTAACCCAGGAAACCATTTAAAACGCTGGAGGGTAACCATATAATCAAACTAAGGGGTGATTTGGCGTTTACTAAGGTACCCCTATTAACTGGGTGGCGACGCTGATGCGGGGTCCATCCAGGAACCAAACCCCAACACTCTTCCCTGCGCCTCGATGTGGCTAGGCGCTGTTCATCGCAGAACAACATCGGTTCACTGAATGGAAAAGTCATGCAGGGGAGACTGTTTGCCTTTAGCTCGTGTGTCGCTCGGCCAAAGAGACCGAAGATGCTCTGCAACTACTACTACTACTACTAATATTCCTACAACTACTACTAATAAAAATAATAATAATAATATTATTATTATCATTAATGAAAAGAGTAATAATAATAGTAATAATAACAATAATAATAATAATAATAATATTATTATTATTATTTTTATTATCATTATAACAATAATAATACTCATAATACTTGCAGCTATCAGTCGATTCTATGTAGCTAAGGGAAAGCGGGAGATGTAGTTTTCAGATAAATCCATCAGTAATTCCTTCACTACTACAGGTTTCACGTAAGTTGTGTAAGTTTTTGTTTGTGTAAGATGTAATTTTGTGTTATACTTCCAGGTGGCAGACGACTTTAGTTAGATTAGGAGAGCCTCCTGGCAGTGACAGGGTTCATGAAGTACTATTGTCTAACCACTCCTGATCGTCAAGTCTGTTCCAGGCTGAGTAAAACCGTCCACTTACAGCCACAATCAAACGAAAATGACATACTCGATGTACAGTTAAAGACATAAGATTCATGGTGCTAAGTCTAAAAAAGTTAAAAGCAAAACTTAATAGGTTGATGTCTTTCATTTTCCTCTGGCAACCGCCACATGGATCTTTTGGGCGGAATCTGTGCCAGTGAGTGGGTTACCAGCAGCCTCCATAACAGCCTTCGGTACCCTGGCGTCTTATAGGCTTGCTTACTGTAGAGTCCATGTGTGACGCGGGCAAAAAACAGCACCTTGGAGCGGCGAATGACTTCCCTGGTGCTCAGTGCCCTACAAGGATAAAGAGGAATAACTGGTATGCCCAAGTGCGTAATGATGGATTACTCCAGCACTCAGAGTGGAGGTCTACTTCCTGCATATTATTACGTGAACGCCAACCCCGTCTACATGGGCACACGGCACGGTTCCCTGAGGCTTATCTACCTCCTGGGAAGATATCTGAAGGGATCACCCTGGAGTGGTGGAGGACAAAGGGAAGGCCGAAAAACTTATGGCTGGTGCAAGTCCAACGCTCCTGTCTGGGTTCATGTAGGATATGGGAGGAAGAGTTGCTCCCGGCAGGCGTGCAGATGTAGGACCTTTGTGGGTGGAGTTAGAAGCTGGGTGAGGCAGGGCGCTGTTGCAGCGTTCCACCAAGTCAATGCAGAACGTTTTGATTTTCATCTGTTACTCTGACAGTTTTATGGACTTGGTTTGCAACATGCGCGTCTGCCCAGGTCTGATGACCGAAGTGTGGCCGCCGCGTCCTTCATGCGTAAGACAGTGAACAACCCGTGTCGCCACACGCATGATGTCGTGCCGGGTCGCTATGTTGCATCACAGCTGCGGCAACATTGCATGGCCTGGCATTCTTGTAGCTGCGTTCTTCGACGAAACAGTTCAGCAGGTGTTTTATGAAAGGTAGTGTATGGTTGTGGAACAACTTGGTCGAGTTTATAATTCACTGTGCTCCTTTCTATGGCTTTCAGCACTGTCATGAAGCCTCTACTTGTGTCTGGCGTCAGTCTCTTGTCATCCATTCTCTACCGTCGTGTCTCTGCTGCCGAAGTCACCTGTGATCTGTTGCGCCTTTTTGCAATGTTCTTGCGGGGTGTAAAATAAACAAAACAATACAAACGGTCTCTCGTCATCTTAAAGCGTAAAACCGAATCCACCAACCTTCTGAGCACGACACAAATCTTAACTATCTATTTCCGATACTTCTAAAAAACTTAAAAACAACAGCCTCTCGTCATCGTAAGGACCCCAGAGGCGGTCAGTCATAACTGTGCAATTATGGTGATTGTAGATTCATTGGCTTTGGCCACACACCTGTAACAATCTAGTTCATCCTTCAGTTACTGCGTATGTGGCGCGTCCCGTGGACATTGGTACCCAGGCCGCATGTATTCCTAGAATCCTTGCTATACACACCCTCAAACCCAAGGAAAAAATATCGTGTCGATAACGCACTGGTCAAAAAAAAAAAAAAAAAAAAAAAAAAAAAAAAAGGCACTTTCATAGATCTCTCTCCACGATGTCGTACATAAACACCGTCCGGCATGATTGCACACGCGTCATGACTGACGAGAAAATAATCGAACCATGTTGCATACTCGTCAGTCATCTGCACAGGCCTTCAAATCACACCCACACACGACGGATATATCTACACCATCACCGTGGTTGCGCAGTTATGAATTACCCTCCATGGGGCCGGTCAGAGGTTTGAAAAAAACAAAAATGTACCGACGATAGAAATCTTAACTACACTATGTTCCTCTACCGCCAGACGATTTTATTCGCCTTTGGAATGGCCCTCTGCAATCACAGGGTTAAAATCAATCTCCACTAACTCTTTGACTCAATGCAGATCTCAACTCCCTCATTTTCGTCACCGTCAAACCATTTCAGTCAAACTAGGAATGGTCGCTTTTCTTCGAAAAAGTTCAAAACGAAACCTCCATTAACTCTCTCCAGACAATGCAGATCTTCACTAAATATTTCCACTGCCGCCACACGATTATATTCAACCCAACAATGTCTATCGTCATCGCAAGCTTATAAATCTCCTAACAAGAAGAAAACAATCTTACCTACAGGATAATATCGCTACGGCCAAGCGATTTTCACCATATTATGATTAATTATCGTCATGCAAGAGCTAAAAAAATCTTCGCTCACCGAGTCACTGAGACACAGCTGTTAATCCGTTCATTTTGGTGGCCATCCAAGGGTTTTCTGCAGGTAAGGACTGCCCTCTCGTAGTATTAAGGGTTAACATCAGGGGCCGCATTCATAAACCATCCTAAGCTTACCTTGTGTATAACATGCATTGCTTATACATTTACCTTCACTCATACAACTACCAAACTACTACACATTCATTAGTAAAGTGAAAAATGAAACAAACAAAGTGATCCTTCATAAAGTTAACTGAATATCACAGACACTGCCTACGCCACCATGATAATGTATTTAAGTACATATTCCAGGTTAGATATAAAACAGCTGGGTATCACCAGCCTTTGTACTGGCCTTATATCTTTGTTAAAGGAGCAGGTCTCGCAACCTTCTCACATACATTATCACAATGGGCGGGTTAAAGGCACAATTGAAAAGGCAAGCTGCTTTGGAGAGGCGGCGAGCTGAGCAGGTGTGCCCCACCAGTGCCTTCAGAGGCCAGAACAACAAGGGTGTTCCTGCACAGTGTCTATACAGGTACGCCCCAGGAGAGTACCATAAGAAAATCATGACTCTAATCACTGTCCTCATAGTCCTCAGACAAGGTGATAGCGATCATCAGTGATTCGCCTCTTTATTTTCGGCCTCTCCCCCCTCCTGCTCCTTGCAATAGTTACCGGTCACACCCCCTCCCCCCACCCTCCCCCCTCCCCGTGGCAGCCACCTTGTCGTGGTGGGGGAGCTTACGTGCCCCGGTGGTCCAGGCAGGGTCTCCCATGCCGGACACCTCGCTAGTGAGGGCACAACCAAGAGCTGCCAACCACATGTATGTAGACGTGCACTTTTGTATATACTAACAGCTTTGTTGCCTAGTTATGCAAACGACCTCCCTCCCTCTGCTCCGAAAGGAGGCTGGTGACCTGCAGAAGATCAGCTTCAGCCTGCAGCCCATCCGGTGCACGTTTACGTGAACTTGTGGTCACACAACAACATGAGCAAATCTACAAAGGCACCAACATCCCCTTCTGACTTTGTCCTTTGACCTTTATCTTCAAAGGTGTATAGCAATCACATACATCTCCCAGGGTCTTTATTGTTTTTTTTTACATCTGATGCAACTTTATCCAATACCGTAGTTGTGCAACAATACTGCAACTAAAAACACACACAGACAAACCAAGCCAACACCATAACCGTCTTGACGGAGGTAACAATAACAACAACACGATTATCATCTGCCACCTCCTCAGGTAATGAGAAGATGAAAAGCATTTCAGAAAGGTTTTCTGTCACAAACATTCTATGTTTATTATGTATGTATGTATGGATGGATGGATGGATTCATGTATGTATGTATGGCACCTTACTGTACACAAGTGTGGGGTTAATGTATGGTAAGCTACACATCAGTATATAAGTGTGGTGCGTATGTATGGTACACAGCTGCATACAAGTGTGGGGTATGGTACCCAGCTGTATACATGTGTGGGGTGTATGTATGGTACACAGCTGCATACAAGTGTGGGGTATGGTACCCAGCTGTATACATGTGTGGGGTGTATGTATGGTACACAGCTGCATACAAGTGTGGGGTATGGTACCCAGCTGTATACATGTGTGGGGTGTATGTATGGTACACAGCTGCATACAAGTGTGGGGTATGGTACCCAGCTGTATACATGTGTGGGGTGTATGTATGGTACACAGCTGCATACAAGTGTGGGGTATGGTACCCAGCTGTATACATGTGTGGGGTGTATGTATGGTACACAGCTGCATACAAGTGTGGGGTATGGTACCCAGCTGTATACATGTGTGGGGTGTATGTATGGTACACAGCTGCATACAAGTGTGGGGTATGGTACCCAGCTGTATACATGTGTGGGGTGTCGCTGGTGTAGGCGGAAGCACACTCGTCTCACAAGCGACAGGTTTCGGGTTTGATTCCCTGAACAGTGATGAGATCTGATGCTGTGAGGGACGCCTTCACGTGTGTGTGTGTGTGTGTGTGTGTGTGTGTGTGTGTGTGTGTTGAGAGAGAGAGAGAGAGAGAGAGAGAGAGAGAGAGAGGCTGCATCATCCACGTCACCACAGTTCCCTCCCCTATGTGTTACCCTTCGTACTCATTTTACGTATAAACCCACAGAGGCTTAATGGTCACCTGAATCACGAGCCACAATCTACCCGCACCAGGAATCGAACCCTGGCGCTAACGGGCCGGCAGCTTCATGGGTAGGAATGCTTACCACTCAGCCACTACGAGAGTACCAACAAAAATACCAAGACAACACCCTTCCCCAATCTTAATAGCAATTATTATTATTATTATTATTATTATTATTATTATTATTATTATTATTACTACTACTACTACTACTACTACAACTACTACTACTACTATTACTATTACTACTACTACTACTACTATTACTATTGTTATTGCTGAGATACAGGTTGATCCGAAATAAGAACCCAGTGGACTGCAGGCTGAAGTTGTCCTTTTACAATCCACCACCCTTTCTGGGGGAGGAGGGAAAGGAGAGGGAGAGAGTTGAGGGACGTTTATACAACCAAGCAAGGGAGCCGTCCAGTTACATCAGTGCCACCACGTGAAGGCGTCTCTCTCCCAATAAACATTCCTTCACCAAACTCTCAATAAAAAAAAAAATGAAGACGAAATTGCCTAAGCTATTTTCTATAATCGTCGACTCTAAAATTCATCCATACATCAGTCGACCCAATGGAGAGAGAGAGAGAGAGAGAGAGAGAGAGAGAGAGAGAGAGAGAGAGAGAGGAAAAAACCATGGAGTATTTACATCAGGAATCAAATGTACCAACTTCACCCTTTCAGTCAGAAGAAATTTCCGCTTTTTTCTCGTAGCCTGGCGAGTTTATTCATTTTTTTTTTTTTTTTTAACGGGCGAGGGGAGGAGGGATTAGACAAAGGCTCGTATTCTCATCGTGGAAGGAAGCTCCCTAACACCTCCTCCTTAGTGGTTCATTTTGGGGCACGGCTAGTTCATTTCCTTTGGCACGTTATTTCTGCAGAGTAGGGCGATATTAGGATGATTTATGTAACACAGAGGATATAGCCATTCTGTGAACCCCATCAGCCCCGTGGTCACAAGCGTCCCCTGTGGTAGTGAAGGGGTTAAGGAAGGATGTATCTAAGCCCCCCTCCAGTTAGAAACCCCCTCTAAGGTATATAAAATCGTCTGGTGGAAAAAAGACATAAGAATGGTAAATAAAAAACAAAATCCTCGCCCTAAAGGGGCTTTAAAGGGGGGGGGGAATCAAGGCCCTATTCTCGCCAGGTAAGAATGCTCCCTAACATCTCTTCCTATGCCATTTATTTTTGGCTATGGCTGGTTAATACCCTTTTGTACGTTCTTTATGCAGAGTATGGCGATATTGGAAGGATTTATGTGACACAGAACAGGACAGTGAGATATAAATCAGCAAAATAAATCGCTTAGGAAAAGGTGTTTGGGAGCTTCCTTAACCGACGAGAATACGGGCCCTAGTGGCTTATTTTTTACTGTACTCTTGCCACTACCAGACGATTTTCTTCAAGACGGAAAAGACGCTTGATACTGTACAGGTTAAGGAAGGCTTCTCGTACGTCTATATAAACCCCTCCAGGTCCCGAAAGCCTCCCCTGGGCTGCATGATATCGTCTGGAGGCAGCAAGAATATGATGCACTCTTTCAACCCGAGGGCGTGTTTTTTTATCTTATTTTTGCTCTCTCCAGACGATTTTATTTAACCGATATCGTGTTCTTCCCTCATTCTTTCTCTCCAGACAATTTTATTTAACCAAGGACGTGTTTTTCCCTCTTATTCTTTCTCTCCAGACGATTTTATTCATCTATTCGTACAGGATGGCTTAGATTTCCCCTCCATCAATCCGTCCTCTCCTAAAGCTTCTCCCAAGGTAAATAAAATCAATAAATAAACCAAATAACCGAGTCAAAAACACATCCTCGTTCTTTAAGAGGAAAATATCAAGAGTCATGCCAGGTAAAGAGGACGTGTGCAGCCATAACACCAACCCCTTCATCCCGAGGACCTCTTCTAGATGATAAGTCTTGCTAGCTACGGACGATTTTGCTCAGCTCAGGATAGACTCTTGCAACTAGAAGGGTTAGATAGAGCTTATTCACCTCTCATTACTAGAAAGCTTCCCCAAATTAAATAAAACAGAAATAGTAAAAATAAAGTAATACAATAATAAACACAAATAATAATAATAATAATAATAATAACAATAATAATAATAATAATAACAATAATAATAATACCAATAATACTAATACTCGTAATAATAATGATGATGATGATAATAATAATAAAATAATAAACACAAATAATAATATTAATAATAATAACAATAATAATAATAATAACAATAATAATAATACCAATAATACTAATACTCGTAATAATAATAATGATGATGATGATAATAAGAAAATAATAAACAAAATGATAAAACAACAGAAAAGTAACAGACAACAAGAAAAAATAACCTGCAGATTAAACAGTAAAAAAAAAGCAAGAAAAAAGCATGAAAGGTGTGACAATGATGAATAGATTAACACGTAAAAAAAAATAATAATAATAAATAACTAGGCAACAAAAATACAACCAATGCAAGACGTCAGTGTGAATACATTAAATAACAGTAAAAATAACGTGTGATTTATAATGCTAGAAAATAATGATGACTTTGACGAGCGTAACATGTAATTAAATAGGGGCGTGTTTGTTTTGAGAGAGAGAGAGAGAGAGAGAGAGAGAGAGAGTATATCGAGGGTGTATGATTGATATGTCAGTTTCACACGGCCCCACCTTTAGCTTCCAGGAGCACAGGTGAGAAGGAAGTGATTTACAGGTGTGTGTGTGTGTGTGTGTGTGTGTGTGTGTGTGTGTGTGTGTGTGTGTGAGAGAGAGAGAGAGAGAGAGAGAGAGAGAGAGAAATGGTGAAAGAAAATCGAATACATTTGACCTATAAATCCTCCTAAATCTCCCTTTAACATAATGTAATGAAAATAAGAAAACAATAAAGAGAGATTTATTTGGTGTGGCCAAAACATGGTCAATATATTCCTTGTCAATGTCTTACATACGATGACAATTATCGTTATTAGTGTCACCCGTATTCATTAGTTACATTTATTTCTTTACTAAGGAAGGATTGCTAGAAGTTAAGCAAGTGTATCATTAACCAGTCCAGCTACAGATTTTTTCTATGTGGCTGACTTTATGTATAGCGCTACAGTTCGTTCCTTGAGGCCCAGCATTCCTCCTACATACTGCACACCTCCACATGCCACCACTTCGGCACTAACACTTCTCTTCCCCAGATTATTATCTAAAGGCAGGAAAAATAAACTAAATATATACGTTACTGAACTGCAGTGGTTAACGAAGGTATTGTATGTAAATGGCACTTTGTAATTCTTCATTCCCATCTCTCTCTCTCTCTCTCTCTCTCTCTCTCTCTCACACACACACACACACACACACACACACACACACACCTCAGTTTCATCCCTTACACGATTGTCACTTTTCACTTCACTTACGCCACCCCAAGACGATTTTATTCAAGTATAGAAAAATACCTAGTTAACGAAAGCCACATCCAACCCCTCCAATTCGAAACGTTTCCCATCAGCTCACTAAAATCGTCTGGTGATAGCAAGCATCCCGAGACAAAAAAAAATTCATTGCAGTTACAACTCCTTACGAGAAAAAACCAACCAACCAACAAACAAGAATACCTGTCATCTGTGGGCCAGGTAGACTGTAATAATACTGTTTGATGAAGACTTGACTATTATACATCCATCCTAGGTGACTGCCAATGCTGGCTGAGTGATATGTCAACTGAAGCTGGGACTCCAAACAACTTTTATTAACAAATTTTCCTTCTACAAGCAATACTTTCTGAGATTTGAGTTTTAGACACACACACACACACACACACACACACACACACACACACACACACACACACACATTTCGTACAATAATAATGACCATCCACTTCGTCAACTTGGCTCAACAAACATTAAACACAATAATAATAATAATAATAATAATAATAATAATAATAATAATCTATCTATCTATCTATAGCCCGACGCCTTAATCCCGCAAAGGGTGGCCGCAGACAAAACGCCTCCAAGTCGCTCTGTCATCCACCATTTGACTACCCTCCCCCCACCTCACCCCCCCTCCTTCATATACCTCTCAACTCCATCCCTTCACCTCATCCTCGGTCTACTCCTCCCTCTCCCTCCCTCCACCTAACCTACATACACCCTCTTATAGTCAGTCCTTCATTCTCCATTCTCTCCACATGTCCAAACCACCTCAGTGTATTTCTCCTAATCTTCTCAACCATATCCACATCCACCCCACAACGTTCCTTCACTAATAATAATAATGATGATAATAATAATAATAATAATAATAATAATAATAATAATAATGTTAATTTCCACAAACAGTGGTTATTCACATAGCAATATAAGTTATGTATACAATAACAGTACAAAGTATAGACGTGAAGATTATACACTGTAGATGTATAAGTGTTTGGCAGTATAATACAAAGGTATATAACTGTACAATTATCAATATACTGTGTGTACATTTTCTATTTTAAATTGTTGTGTTTGGTAATTATCACATCATTTTTCTGCCTCATATATTACTAGTTTATTATTGTTTAGCGTTATACAGTAAGGTTATTGACGGTGTTTAGTAAGTGACTGTTAAGTGTAATTGTGAAAGTGTATAAACTGTGTAATTCCTTGACATTTTCTGGCAGGTGGTTGCATATCTTTGGCCGTGTTACTGCTAAGGATCTTGCACCTGAGTCGCTATTAACCTTAGCAACGAACAGATTATTGTTTGGTCTAGTAATACTTTGTGTCATGTTGTGTACCGATGGAAAAGACAGGAGACAGTCAGGGTAGAGATTAGCTGGATATTGGAAGACTGTGACAGCGATGGAAAAGACAGGAGACAGTCAGGGTAGAGATTAGCTGGATATTGAAGACTGTGACAGCGATGGAAAAGACAGGAGACAGTCAGGGTAGAGATTAGCTGGATATTGAAGACTGTGACAGCGATGGAAAAGACAGGAGACAGTCAGGGTAGAGATTAGCTGGTTATAGGAAGACTGTGACAGCGATGGAAAAGACAGGAGACAGTCAGGGTAGAGATTAGCTGGATATTGAAGACTGTGACAGCGATGGAAAAGACAGGAGACAGTCAGGGTAGAGATTAGCTGGATATTGGAAGACTGTGACGGCTGTGTCCAACTTTATCTTGTTTGGTGTGTTTAGTCATTTCAGTTGTGTTAACATTGCAGTGACATGGTACAGTACAGTACATGGTACAGTACAGTACATGGTTATACTTCCTGGCTTTTCCATCAACAACTTTAGCAGCAAAATTGTGTAGTTTGTGTACACGTGAAAGTTGAGATGTACTGCAGTGCCACATATTACACTGCCGTAGTTTAGGATACTTAGGGCCAGTGCCTGCAGTGCCACATATTACACTGCCGTAGTATACTTAGGGCCAGTGCCTGCAGTGCTATATATTACACTGCCGTAGTTTAGGATACTTAGGGCCAGTGCCTGCAGTGCCACATATTACACTGCCGTAGTATACTTAGTGCCAGTGCCTGCAGTGCCACATATTACACTGCCGTAGTTTAGGATACTTAGTGCCAGTGCCTGCAGTGCCACATATTACACTGCCGTAGTATACTTAGTGCCAGTGCCTGCAGTGCCACATATTACACTGCCGTAGTATACTTAGTGCCAGTGCCTGCAGTGCCACATATTACACTGCCGTAGTATACTTAGTGCCAGTGCCTGCAGTGCCACATACTTAGGGCCAGTGCCTGCACTATGATGTGTCGAGTGTCTTTGTCAAAGCCATCTTTTATCCTGTTAATATACACTAATATGCCCAGTACTTTTTGTTAAGGTCATTTACATGCTCATCAAAGATCATGCAGCAATCCATATATATACCTAAGTTTTGTACATCAGTGCTGGGTAGAACTGCTGTGTCGCCAAATCCAACAGTAGTGTTAGTTGGTAGTGTTAGTGAGATCTATTGTGCCTGCACACTAATATTGAGTTTTAGGTGGTATTAGCAATCCATATATATACCTAAGGCTTGTACATCAGTGCTGGCTTGAACTGCTGTGTCGCCAAATCCAACAGCAGTGTTAGTTGGTATTAGTGAGATCATTGGCCTGCACCTAAAAAGATACATTGCATTTTACTGGTATTTAGGAGAAGACCGTTTATAATGAAATATTCCCTGGCTATATTCAGTGTTTGCTCTGCTTTGTGCAATATATCCTGGAGAGAATCTAGTTTGCCACTGTGAAGAAACTGAGTGTCATCAACATATTGCCCTAACACACAGTCGTTAAGATTTGCTGAGAGATCGTTGACATAGTTACTGAATAGTATAGGACCAAGAACTGAGCCTTAGGGTACCCCA
>NW_027643844.1:30000-32500 GCF_032717465.1 Coenobita brevimanus
AAATCGAGAGACATTGTTGGAACAAATCTAATACTTCTCTATCTATCTATTGCCAGACGCCTTAATCCCGCACGGGGTGGCTCGCCATATTGCCGAGGTCGAGGTGTGTTTAGCTCCTAATAAATTGCATTCTAACTATTACATACTGTGCACAAGACTTGAGAAAATGGAAGAAGAGAAAACAGAGGAGTGCGGAAATTGGTCGAGAAGAGTAATAAATGGAGTCCAGTGTGATGGCTGCCAAAAATGGTACCATGCTGGATGCCACAAAGTAAACAAAGAGCTCTACACCATAACAGAAAAGCATAAGGAACTGATATGGTTCTGCCAAGTTTGCAAACCAAAAATAAGAAATAATATGATGAAACTATGCAACATGGAAAAGCAGAATGAAGAGCTGGTAGCAAAATTAAATGAACTGAACATGAAGCTGGATAACATCAAGGTGAAATTACGAGAGAGGTAACTCAGCAGTTTAGAAACAACTTGCCGGTGAGTGAAGATGATATTGTTGAGAAGGTAACAGAGAGAGTACTAGAACATATGAAAGAAGAAGAAGATAAAGCTAGAAGGAAAAACAACATAGTGATGTATAATGTCCCAGAGTCAGAAAGTGAAAGGTATATAGAGCGAGTGAATGAAGACACAGCTATGTGTTGTGATATATTTGAGAACTCTCTAGGATTAGATAAAGAGGAGTTTGCTATCACTAAGGTCATAAGGATAGGAAAGCCCAGAAGAGAGGGCAATAACAGAAATAGGCCTGTATTGGTGCAACTAGCTGATGTGAAAGAGAAATGGGCAATAGTAAAGAGGGCCAAAAATCTGAAAGATGAAAGTGACCCGGCAAAGAAAAGAATTGGAATTTCACCTGATCTGACGGAGAAAGAAAGGCAGGTTGAAAAAAGACTGTGGCAAGAGTTAAATGAGAGAAAAGCTAACGGAGAAACAGGATTATATATAAAAAACGGAAGCTTGTGCAAAGTAAGAGAGGACAGAGGAAGAGAAAATTAGAACCATACAATGATGCAGTACAGAAGGATGAACTAAGAAAAAAAGAAGAAGGATATGGGGTAACATTTAAGTTAATTAATATACAGGGGTTAAGTAGACATAAGGTAGTAGAGGTACAGCAACTCATATCAGAGAGTCAAGATATTGTATGCCTGACAGAAACACAGCAAAAATATAATACAATTGACCTAGATAATAACATAATGAAGCATGAAAGCATGAGAGAAATAAAGGACAAAAAAGGAGGAGGTATAATGGTGCTGTATAAACAAAACAGTAACATTACTCTAAGAAAAGAAACTCTGAAAAATAAGGATGTACTTGTACTAAAAGGAAAAATATTAGATCTAAGCATAAGAATAATTATAGTATACTTTTCTGTAATTAGGACAGAAGAAGACAGAACTAGAAATTTCTCAATGAAACAAGAGATTGAGAAAAGTATGAATGAGGCAGAGGCTGAGGCTGTAATAGTCATGGCAGACTTCAATGGGCATACAGGTATGTTAGGTCACCAGCAGCTTGACATGAATGGAAAAATAATCCTGGACTGGATAAATGAATATAAATTAATCTTGCTTAACGGTGACAATAACTGTTCAGGTATTTACACGTGGGCTAGAAATAATCAGTGTAGTGTAATTGATTACATACTTGTCAATGGGAAAATGTACAACTACTTCCAGACCATGAATATAGACGAGAAACAAGAAACTATAGATATCACTGATCATAATCTGATATGTGCAAGGTTCATAATAAAAAGAGAAAGGCAAAACTTCAACAAACAAGGAAAGTGGGAAACAGTGGAGTATTATAGGACAGATGAGATATCACTACAACAGTATGCAAATAGAGTGGAAGAAAAACTGAATGAAGTCAGAGTTACCAATATAACACAGATGAATACATTAATAGAAGAAGCTGCCAGCGAAACACTAAAAACAAGATATAGAAGAAAGGTAATTGAAAGGGAAAATAAAATAAGGGAGCCTGTTTGGATGAACAATGAAATAAGAAAGGAAATAAAAGAGAGGAAAAGATTGAATAGGCAAAAAAGAAACATACAAAATCAGGATGAAAGAGACAGAATATATGAGCTCTATAGGGAACAAAAACAGAAGGTGCAAATCCTCATTAGAAAGGAGATGTTTAAACATGAACAAAAGCTCACAAAAGAAATAAAAGAAAGCAATGAAAAGGGTAAAAAATTGTGGGAGGCTGTTAATAAACTAAGAGGTATAGACAAAAAATTAGACAAGTTAGCAATATACAGCAAAGAAGGTAACAAACTAAATGATATACAGGCTAGTGAGGAAATAATACAATTTTGGGACAAAATCTATAAAAAGCATGAAATAAATGAAGCCTGGAATAGTGACACAAGGCAAGAATACATTAACAAGCTGGAATTAGAAAGTAATCTGAATGTAATGAATAGATATATACCAATAGGACACAATATAGAGAGAACATATGAATTCCC
>NW_027643844.1:37500-55000 GCF_032717465.1 Coenobita brevimanus
GACTGTAGTAAAAGTCAAACAGCATACCTTTGGTGGGTGCAGCGGGAACAAGGCGAGATCACAGGCAAGAGGACAATGGCGGGAAAATCCAGCAAAATCTAACCACCAGCTTATGAAGTGACGCCAACAACACTCGTGCCTCACAAGCGGTTCAAAATCCAGTCCCCTTTATCACTAAACACCTGTGACTTTAGAGTATGGTAACAGAAAGTTAAATAATCGTGTAGACGTGATGTACTGACGCACTCTCTCCACGGAGTCTACCTCTGACCTACTGTTTATTGCTTCTTCGTCACAATGCTTCGAAACTGATGACTCTCTGTCTCGGACATGATGGGTGGCCGAACCTTTATACTTGTCTTGTAGACCTGACCTTTTACTGAATGCTGTAAATATCGAATTACTTCATCCTAACCTAAATCAAAGTCTAGTGACAGAGATGATCTGCACGCTTGACTTCCCTGCGCACCGTTTGTGACGCCACAGACTAAGTCGGGGTGGGCTTTCTGTTCAGGGAAAACCAGTAAAATAGATGGGTAACTGCGAAAAATTAGTCAGTGTCCGCTGACTCTTCCTGCTCAGCTTCCAGCGACAACGTTCCCCAGATAAAAAGGGCTTGTACGGAATGGTTTATTCAAAATCTAAATAAAGAATAGGATAATCTGCTGACTTTTTCCGATAATTTTGCTAACAGACAGGCAGGAAGACAAAGGCAGACAGACAGGCAGGCAGGTAGGCAGGTAAGGAAACAGACTGATAGATAGACATATAAACCTGGCCAAACACGTAGCTTCATCGGGCTTTCTCGGTTGGCTGTTATAACACCCCCGAGTAGCAGAAAAAGAGATTGTTGTTTTCTGGTCGCTTTTGTCATTACACATTTTGTTTTCAGCCATATTCGTACCAGATCACGTCAGTTAACAATGATGTGCGTATTTGGGGATTACTAAAGCTTTAGTTTCATTCTGTATATGAGAGGAAAAGGCAGTGAACGCATCGATGGTATATCAACAGTCTGACACCACAGCCTTCTCCTGTTCGCCTCTGCCTGGGTTTTTTCCTTTAATCATTTTTTCCCCGAATGAAGAGTTGTGGCAGTCTCCTGTATTCCATAAACTAACATTTTATTCATTCTACGTACAGTGTGCTTAAACGTGAACTGATTTGGTCCTATTGTGCGAAAATATTGCACTTCACTGGCCACGAGCCTTTAGGTAAGGAGATTTTGGAGTGATGTAGGTGCTGGGAACCCTCTGTATCTTGACTACTTTTGGGCTGGGAATTTACTGTTATTATTATTTTCATCATCATCACTATTAGTTGTAGTAGTAGTAGTAGTAGAAACAGAAGTTTGAGAGATCAGCATTCCAGATTTAACTGACGAATACAGTGGAACCTTCAGGCTAGTGCTGTTCGGTATAGTTACGACATGTGAGCAGTGTCTGACTTGATCGGTTCCTTTCAATGCAATAGACGACATTTTGAGCATTATTTCAGCTCTCGGTGTCAATGCACTTCAAAGCTTTCTCATTTTCCAACCAGATTTTCATATAGTAGTTTGTCTTAAGGGTACTACTGAGCCTCCACGACTAACACAGATAGTGGAGTACCAACATATCCAGTACTCCAATGCTAGGGAGGCCATGTGGGGTGCTTTTGGTCATGCCTGAATTCAGGGGTTTTTCTTTGGTTTGTCCTAAAATTTTGGTGGCATTATTTAACTCATTATATACTCAGAGCATTATCACAGGATGCTTACCTAATTATACTTGTTATTTACGGCTAATATGTAAGCCTGTTCATATTAAAAAAGGGTAATTACACAAGATACCAGTGATTTATTTGATGACATGCTCGTGCTAAGAGAGAAACTCAGACATAATTGTATTTCACGTTTATTTGTATCAACATCTACACTTCTTGACTCTGGAAAGATAATGTTAGGTCGTTTTGAAGACTGGTGAGTAGAGAGGGACTGGCGGGGATGTGTGGTGGTGTGGGGCGGGATATGGTGACACACTGCAGTAAAGAAATGCCACATAGCTTTCTGTTGGCTGCTCCTGTTACTGGCCGCTCGTCACCCCTTCGAAAGGATTAATATCTTAGTTAACCTTCACTGCCACAGATCTTTCGTAGGTTAAATAGAATCTTGAGATATTAAGATTTAGAAAGAAAAATATGATTACGATTCTTTTGGTTAAAAATCATAACACAACCAGGGTCTGTTGTATCATATTCCACTGCATGTGACTTTGGAAACTTCGTGGCGACTTGGCTGTGTGTGTGGGGGGGGGGAGGGGCTGGGTGTGTGGACATGTGGCTGTGTGTGAATGCTAGACTGGCTACGTGCGTGTGTATGTGTGTGTGTGTGTGTGTGTGTGTGTGTGTGTGTGTGTGTGTGTGTGTGTGTGTGTGTGTGTGAGTGTGTGTGTGTGTGTGTGTGTGTGTGTGTGTGTGTGTGTGTGTGTGTGTGTGTGTGCGTGCGTGCGTGCGTGCGTGCGTGTGTGTGTGTGTGTGTGTGTGTGTGTGTGTGTGTGTGTGTGTGTGTGTGTGTGTGTGTGTGTGTGTGTGTGTGTGTGTGTTTCACCCAAGATGAATTTTACTGCAAGAGAAGCTCATTTAAATTGAGGGTAAATGCTTATGGTTATAATTACACTCTTCCCCCTTGGTATATCTGTCCCATTGTCTGTCAGTGTCGTATGGCAAGCTTTATGTTTTTATCTGAAAGTTTTTCTCCCAAGGTAGGTAGAAATCGCAACACGTCTTCTGGTAGATTCACAGACTCTTACCATCAGCTCTGTGTTGTAAGTTGGGTTAGTTTTTGCAGTATGGATAAGAACAGGAAAGTACAGATGCTTCCAATGACTCTTACTCGTCCTACAAAAAGATAGCTTACCTGCGACAGTTAAATGTTTGCAGGGAAGGAAGGTAAGTTCTGGAGCTGAAAGGGTGAATATTCAAAGGCTGTGATGAGCATGCTATTGTTCTTTCACCTTAAGCTGACCCAGATTTTCTTCCCTTTACAGCTTCGTTCAGGCAGCTCAGTAACGGAAAAACTGCTATGGCTCTACATCCTTTTCAACAGCACCTCTTCGTGACTAGCATTCCTCTGTACTCTTAATCTCCACTTACAACACAGCAATCACGATAGAGAGAAGTTTCAGACCAGGTCAGTGAAATATACTAAGCTGTGTGGCTATCCGTTGACATTATCCCTCTGCTGTTTGACTTTCTGATGTGTGGGTAACAGCCAAGAAACGTAGATCAGCGTATAGTATAAATAATGTTAATTTCCTTGCAGTTATAAAGAGAAAGAAATAATATCAAAAATACCTAGGATGTGCAGTTCTTCGATTATACTGCTATCACTGTGGCGACGTCAAAAGTGATCACAAAAAATATCAGTAACAATGTCATAAAAAAAAAGAGAACACTTGAATGGTGAGGAAATGTATGGGTGACATATTACACGGAAAGGATGATTGGTTCTATAAATTTAATATTCTTTCCTTTCTGTTTCGTGATTCTGCACACCCCACTCAAGGTAATGGCAAACAGTGAATTAGAGTTGATTGTGGTGGTGGTGATTATGATGATGATGATGATGATGATGATTACGAAGTCCGTTTATATTTGTCTGCTTTATTGCCAAACTGGTCAACTCTGTCCTCTAAATGCATACTCTTTATCTCTCTTTATCTTTTGTCATAATAGTTTCCCAGAATAATGATAACTGACCACTTTTCCTTGGATACTTATTCCTAAGTTAATTTGAGCACTGATTACACAGATAAGAGCAATCTTTACAAATCAGTTTTTTTTTTAAATTACAGGATAACGGTTATGTAGAGCCATGCAGTGTAGTTCCTGCTTCTACTTTTCTTGCTCTGTTATTAGCTATATTTTTTCGTCTCTCTCTGTCTCTCTGTCTCTGTCTGTCTGTCTCTCTTACCTTCCTTACATCTCTCACTCTACTGTCTGTTCCGTCGACATATATGTCATTGATAATTTACTCTTATAACTTCACTAACCTCTTCTAGGAATGGTAGCAAGCGAACGGGTTTGAAAGAAGTTCGGGATAAAGATGAAAGATTGTGTGGGTAGGATCTCATTCACGCCAGTCTTTTCCTACGACAACTGAAGTAAGGACCTGGATATGTAAATGGACCGTTGCATGTCGTTGTCTAGGAGGATGCTTTTGGGTCTTTTCCTTGCCTGTCATAGTACGGTTTTATTACCCAAACTGAAAATGCGAAGGAATAGGCTGTCCTGAGGAGAAGAAATAGGTGAAAGATGAATGATTATAATTTTTGAAGCACCTGGAGAAGCTTGAACGTACCCTGCTGCTTCTCTGTATCGTATCTGACAGCATTTTATAATGTGGGATGCATGGTAATTGAATCCAGTAATCATTATCATGACGGTAAAAATTAGACACTTGCTTAAATCTCCTTCCACTCAATTTCAGTGACAGGACCAAAACTGCTTAGGTAATCTGGAACACCGGATAGTTAAGGCTGCCTTTTTTTTTTTTTAATTAATCTAACATAACCTTAGCAAACCACCTTAAACAAGCTAATTTCACTTACTGACTAATCTAACCTAGCTAGCCTAATCGAGGGGAGTGACTATCCGAAAACTACTATAACACCAATTACTAAATTTGGCAGCCTGGTGGTTTAGTGGGTAATTATTGTGCTTCAATCGGATTGAGCCGGTGAAGGTTTATATCCAAGGGATGGTTGGGGTTTATTGCTCACGTAATGCCACTCAGGGATGAGTGAGGTTGGTCACTCTCATCTTGAATGTCAGCACCAACTGCCTAGCCCCGGGCTCCTATGCTCCTCATGGGGCAACGTAGGAATGGATGATGGATGGATGGATGGATGGATGGACAGCCTCTCTCTCTTCCCCTCCCATCACACACACACACACACACACACACACACACACACACACACACACACACACACATACAAACAAAAAAAGGTTAATCGAGATGGTAGTAGTAGTAGTAGTAGTGGTGGTAGTAGTAGCAGCAGTAGTAGTAGTAGTAGTAGTAGTGGTAGTAGCAATAGCAGTAGTAGCGGCAGCAGCACAGATTCATCTGATTCGTTAACAGGATGAACTGCACGCTGAAGTTGTTATTCCCTGACAGTTCAACATCCTCTTTGCTAAGGATAGGGAGGGAACTGAGAGATGTTTGTATAACTAGGTAGGAGAACCATCCTTCGTTATCAGTACCACCACATGAAAGCGTCCCTCCTCAATACCCAAGTCAGAGTTATATTCTAAGTGGCACTGTAAGCTTCGTGGCACCATTTACTAAGCGATTTGTTCTGCACCTTAAACCTCGGTATTCTTTTGTATGTCGCTGATGCAAAGAATGTCGATATTAAATGAAGTCAACAGAGCAGAAGCGACTGTCCAGGTGTAATATTGTCACCCTCATAAACAACCTGCCTCAGTCATTTTTTATACTTTTCGGGAAATCGAAAAAAGGCTGTCTCATTGTCTTAATTTTCAATGACTTAGGCAGAAACTTGACGCGCATTTTAGTCCACTCACACCCTTGACCTGGCAAAGGCAGCTATACCAATAGGTGCGCCACGTGATGAAGAACTGATTTAGGCAAAAATCCAGAAATCGCCGAAAAATGACTTAGGCAGTTTCTTTATGAGGGTGACGATATGCAAAACAAATGGCTTAGGAAGAAATGCTACGAAGCCTTCTGTGCGACTAAGAGAGGACCTCAGTGAAAGTGTAAAAAAGAAAAAATAAAGACCCCGTGCCTGTGTGCCTGTGACGTGATGTGGAGTCCGTATGTCTGGTGGGCTACAGAGGGGGACGCCAAGTGACACCCTGGTATTATTAAATCGGTTGCTGGGTGAGTGGTGTGGGTCGGGAGGTGGGGTGATGCAGGGACTGAGGTGGAGTAGGGTAATGTAAGGTGTGGGATGAAGAAGGGAGGATGACAGAGGGGAGACGAGAGATGAGGGAGACGGAGGGAGTGGAGTTGCGGGTGGGTATGGGTGATGTAGGTGGTGGGGTGAATGCGTGTAGATGATAAAGAGGGTAGTGAGGAGAGGGGGTGGGGAGATGTAGGGGGTAAGGTTAAGGGTGTGTCTGGGTGATGGAGGGGGTAGAGACTAAGGGAGAAGAAAGGAGTTGGGTGAGAGGGAAATGTGGGTGATGCTGGGGGCGAGGTGATGGAGTGAGGGTGATGGAGGGGATTGGGAGGAGGGGTGGAGGTGAAAGAGGAGACTAAATGAAGGAGGTGACGTAGAGATAAATAGGCGTGAAAGAAAAGATGAGCAGTAGGGTGAGCAGGACAATGTGATGGATAGGGCGGGGAGAAGGGATGAGGGTGACAGTGTGGACAGAGAGATAAGGGTTAGAGGATGAATGAGGATATTGGGTGAGGCAGGAGACAGAGCGAAAAGTGAGAGCCAGGGAGAGGATGAGAACGGATGGAGTGAGGCAAGAAACGGGAAAGATGGTATGAGGGACGAAATGGAGAAATGGGGTGAGGGTGACGGAGAAGATGAAGGTGATGGATGAGATGAAGCAGATGACAGAAAGATCGAGTGAGGGAAGGAATGGGAAAAGGGTGGGGTGAAGGGGTGAGGGTGAAGGAGAGGGTCGAGAGTAGATGTGAGGGTGAGGGAGGAGATGAAGTGAAAGATGAAGCTGAGTGAAAAGATTTGAAGCACTGAGATGAAGATGGAGCCTGAAAGATTGTGTGAGAGATGGGATGGTGAGAAAGTGTGGATGTAAGGGTGACGAAAGCGAGCGAAATAGTGAATGGGAAGGAAGGTGGAGTAGTAAAATAAAGGGGAGGGGGCGCTATGAGAAACTGAGAGCAAAGAGTGAAAAGGGAATGAGGGGAAAGGATGGAGAGATTAAGTAGGAATGAGAAAAAAAGAGTGGAAGGGGAGGCGAGGGTGAGATGAAGTGTAGGATTAGGTAAAGATGTGTGTACGAGGAAATTATAGACATGAGAGATGGGAATTTAGGTCCGTATATAAGTGGCTTTTGATATTTCGTGACCCCTCTTCTTTAGACATTCATTTTGCGCATTAACCCTCGATATCTCCTTGTATGTTATTGATTCCAGGTATGTCGACACTGAAAGTACATAAGCAGTATAGAAGAGATTGCTAAAGTGTGACATGCAATATAAATCGCTAAAGAATATGTGTTACGAAGCAGTCTATGTTACTTAGAATACTGGTCTACGAAAAGAGACTTGGTTTATGGGAAAGGGGATAGAAAGGAGGCAAATTGCAGTACTAAAGGAAAGAAACGACGAAGAAGAAGGGTAAGGAGGAGACAGAGGGAAGTGTATGAAAAATGAAGAAAGCCGAGAACGAGAAAAACAAAATAAGAGAGGTAAATGAAAGTCAAGAGAAGAGTAGGAGATGCGAAAAGAAAAACAGAAGGGGCAAGTGATATTTAAGGGACTGATATGACTAAACAGGGAAGGAGAAAAAAGACAAAAGTATATGGTGAGTTGATGAGGCTAACGACAGAGAAGAAACTGAAGGATTACATTATGTGAAAGTGAATTAAATGAGAACCTGAATTAAAAGGAAATGAGGAAAAAATAAGAATACGGTTGTGATGCCAGAAAAGGGAGGTTGCCGTTGATTTCACAAGTCCGTGGTACAGCGGGTGGTACATGATGGGGGGATATAAGAAGAACAGTTGTAATTTTCTGTATGGTATAGTACATGTAGGAGAATGGCATGATATAACTTCTTAAAATGGTTAGACTATGGTGTTAGCTAAGCAGTCTCTCTGTGTCCACAAAGGCTGATAGTCCAAACATCAAGAATTTCTGAATCTGATTATACTCGTACATGAGACAAAGCGCACAAACGCACGCACGCACACACACACACACACACACACACACACACACACACACACACACACACTCGCTGGTGCAGTGGTAACGTTCTCGCTTGCCAACTGGTGGACGGGAGTTCGCGCCTCGCTCAGGTTGCGAAAAAGTTTCACTGACGAAGTGGGTGGTTACTGTCCCCCTTGAGCAAGGGGACGGGTGTGTGCGTGTGTGGTCACAGCCTTGCCCTTAGATCGGACTATATGAGCTCTCAGCTCCCTTCCGGGAGGGTAAAAGCTGACGATCACGACCATCAAGTGATCCTGACCGACCCGGTGAATTACACACACACACACACACACACACACACACACACGGCAACAGAAAGAGAAGTACATGAGCCATCCTTTGGGGTCTTTATCAAGCTGCAAATTACAGTGACCACCTGATCGTCGCGTCTGGAGTCGAGTGCAGCTGAGTTTGGCTCTTCGTGTCTGGGTGACCTTCTTGATAAGTTCATTCTTTATGCAACCAGATGATTTAATTTCATCCAAGTGACATTTTAGATACTTTGTTCTTGCTTCTGCTATACAAATTTTACTTTAACTTGGCATAAAATTGTCTTCTTTGCACCTAGAATGCTTAGTTATAACAATATATTAACACTGGAATATGGTGCTAGTCAGGAAGAAGTGCCATGGAAACAATGTAGACCCATAACATTGTCTTTTTCTGCCAATGAGCTACGTGAAAAAGCTGAGAAAGGATGAAAATCTGGCTCAAGTTAAGATGAAAGGACTATAGACGATTTAATTCAACTTGAGAAAGGCCACTCGCATTGAAGGGGTTTATCAATGCTTATTCTAACCCGTCCAGTTGGGAAAATCTGTCTTAGGCTGAAGAAAATCGTTAGGAAAGGGCCAGCATGAAATGAGAGACACCCCTGGCCTCAAAGGCTTGCTCTACCATATTTTTTTCCTGATGCGATACATTTTAGGACTTTTAACTATAATAATTTTGTTTTCACCTGACGGGACCGGACTGGACGGGACCACTCTCACGACATGAATACTAAGTCGTAGTTCTGTAAGTTCGATGCAACTTAGCTATGGGGTAGGAATGAGTCTCCTTGGTTGCTGGTCAGATCGACCTTCCAATCTGACTAAAACTCTTGGCTATCAGCTGGGCTGAGAGGGGGATGGGTGATCATTGTCAGGTTAGAGAGAGAGAGAGAGAGAGAGAGAGAGAGAGAGATGAGACGCTATAATGGCTCCATGACATGCACTCTGGATTACCTTAACCCTTCAGAGACGTATTTTGTATTTTATCACTGCTAACCTAAGATGATTTTATGCAACTTAGCAGAGACTTTTTGATCTGATAAAGTATGAAATAGCCTATTCAATAGGAGTAGCCTTTCCTAAGCTGCATAAAACCGTGCATATAGATCCAAAAAAAAGAATGTCACCTGATTCAACTTTTCTTGGTATAAGAGAAATCCAGAGGAGCAATGCGAAATATAATTACTAAATAAATAAATACGTAAATAAAACTAATATCAATAAACACTTTGTCACTCTGGCTCAGAATTAATTACCGGTATTTTATATTTCATTCCAGCCAACACCATACGACTGGATGCAGTTCAGGTAACATACAACAGCTATGGGACTGAAACCACTGACGATGATATATTTAACCACTTGATTACAATGACATACTTTTTTTTGTATCAGTCTAGTCACCACCAGATCATTTCTTTTAATTTTAGAAAGAACTCCTTTCAGTGAGGATATTAATGAAGGCTGTATCTAACCTCTGCTAATTTAAAAGTAAAACATCTCTATCAGTCAAGAGGTTAATGAAAGCTGCATTTATCCTCTCTAGTTTGGAAATGACCTCTGTTGGTGAAAAGGTTAATGAAGGCTGCACGTAACATCTCTTAACTTAAAAAAAAAAAATCAAGACAAGAGGTTAATGAAGGCTGTGTTTATCCTCTCTAGTATGAAAAGATCTATATCAGTGAAGAAGTTAATGAAAGCTGTATCTAATTCTATCAGTCAAGAGGTTAATGAGGGCTACGTTTATCCTCTCCAGTTTGAAAAGTCCCTAGTTGGCAAATTAAATTGTAATAGCAACATCAACAACAACTACACTATCTGCATTTAGAGTAACAAAGACAATCACAACAACAATAACAATACCAAAGACAGAACTAACAAAAGCAGCCTATGTTCGTATGTACCTTGTGTGTGCGAAGCTGCAAAACTGTGCACGAAATAACAAAAGACTCTCTCTGTTCCAACCCATACTAGCGTCAAGATTATCTCAGGCAGACAACAATCCTCCTAGAGTACCGTGGAGTGACATTCTCAAGCTTACTGCAGCTCATTCTTCTCTCTCTTCAACGATTAGAGCTTAGCCGAATGCGACAAGAGTTTTAAGCTGGTGGGGAGGCTTTGTGAGCTATCTGCACTTTATATCAAATTAATATCTTTACTTTTAGAGTTTTTGTAATGATCTGGCAGTTTTAAACAGTTTGAGAGAGAGAGAGAGAGAGAGAGAGAGAGAGAGAGAGAGAGAGAGAGAGAGAGAGAGAGAATAATGACTACCTATTAGGACACCTTGCTTAGTACCAACCTCTACCCGAGATGATGATGACGAGAGAGGCCTTGTCATCTCATATGCTTTGTTTGTCTCTCGTAGTGTAGCTAGGTCTCGATGAATGAAGAGAAAGTAGGGGGTCAAGGCGGAACCAAGCCCTACCTGTACTTCTTTTTTTTTGGGGGGGAGGGAGGGCGCCAAGGTGGGTCAAGTCTTAATTGGGGAAAGGGTAAGGTGGTGCCAAGTCTTACTCTTAGGGGGGACAATGTTACACACTGTCCACATATTAAAGAATCCCAAATCTCACATGTGGGGGACCAGTGAGAGGCGAAGGACATGACTGGATGCACTGACACTGAAGGGGTCCAGTGTAGCCTATCTTAACCGAGGGTACACCATAGTCTTTTCACCTTAACTTCGCCTAGAGTCTAGTCCTAGTGTAGTTTATTTCATACAGCTCCGTAGCAGAAAAAAGATATTGCTGCGGCTCTGCATACTTTCCACAGCACGTCTATATGACTAGATGGGAAAGATATCAATTTTAGGCCAAGTTCGAGTGAAAAGAATATAACACATTCACTGTTGGTATATTCTCCTTTGTGGCTCCGAAGTGGCGTCATATACACTCATACACTCACATGATATAATCTCATATATATTCGTACACTAAAATGCACCCTCATGTACACCCAAACTCTCATATACAGACAATAAATTTACACTCAGATACACTCACATACATTCATACACCCTCACAAGCACTCCAGCACCCTAATATATACACATATACACCCTCAAACACACTCCAGCACTCACATAGAAACCCTTACACAAACTCCAGCACCCTAATATTCTCATTCACACTTATACACACTCACACACACACATACACTCTCATATACACCTTCATACACACATATTCACCCTCAAACACACTCCAGCACTCTCATACACCTTCATACACAGTCATACAGCATGCTGAACACAAGTAGTCGGGATGTGGAATTTACATAGCAGACAACAGGGTACTGGCATGTCATTGGGCCTCATTTCAGTTTACATACATAAGGCCAGACACTAAATGCAGGGAAAAAGCACACACATACACACACGCATGTACATACGCAAACACACACAAACGCAGGTACACACATACATACATACACAGTGTTATACACACAGTCACCCGTACCACACAAGCACCATAAACTCACACACACACACACACACACACACACACACACACACACACACACACACACACACACACAAGGACTATATATATTGTTAACATACAGGACATCTTCTAAACACACACACACACACACAGAAGGTAATGGATGTGCCATGGAGTACAATATTAAATTGCAACTATAACTTAGGGGATTACTATTTACTCAACCTAGCAAAAGTCTCTAACCCCTTTCAGCTCGGTTGATGACCAGGTGTAGTCAGATTAGAGGAGCGATGTGGATAGTAACCAAGGAGACTCTTTCCCACCTCGGGTCAAAGGCTCACCGACTATCATGCAATCACGATATAGTATTCAAAGTGTGGAAGTGGGCCAGTTCCGTCAGATACAAACACATCTACTATAACAATACATGCATACAATGTACTTAGAATATACTAATGTAGCACAAAGGTAAGAAATTCTCTCTCTCTCTCTCTCTCTCTCTCTTTACTCCAGTTCAGTTTAGAAGTGCGTATGTAAGTCTATGTCTGACCTTTTACCATATATGTCTGTCTGATTCGCCACGGCTACAATATATCATCTTGCCTGATCGTTACTTACAGCCTCGTATCTGCATAAGGAACCGTGAAATATTGTAACTGGCGGACCGTGGCAGGAATACGAGAGAAAAAGAGGCTGGATAAGAGAAAAAGAGCAGAGAGTAAAAGCAAAAAAGAACAGAGTATGAGATACAGAGAGCAGAGACTGACACAAAAAGCATAATGGCATGAATGGGGCCAGAAAAAGTGAAAAAATGGAAGAACGAAAAAAAAAAACACAGGGTAACAAATATACGACTTGGATAGGTAGTTCGTAAGCTGATGAGCACTATGAAGAGTGATAAAGTATAACCAGACGAGACTACTTGGTTCAGAGGCTGATCAAGGCTATGAGAAGACCATGAATGATTTGAGAGAGTTGTCAATGTATAATCAGGCAGGACGTGTGCGACTCCCTTTATGGTGTGTGTAATCAGCAGTAAAAAGCCTTGCACGAGGGAGGTCGGAAACTAAAAACATGCTCTTGACAAATTACGAATAGGAGGAGTGTAATAGATAATAAACACCCTTGCACGAGAGGGAGGTAGGAGGCTTGAAAAACATACCATTGACAGATTACCAATATGACGAGTGTAATAGAAACTCATGTAACAGACACGAGTAAACACCCATGCCTGAGAGGTGGGGAGCTGTAAACATATACCAGTAATGTTACCAATAGGAAGAGTTTAATAGACAGTAAACATCCATACTTGAGAGGAGGCGGAAATCTTTAGAAACATTCTGGTGAAATATTAACCTTCATATTAAGCAAAGCACTGAGATATCTATTAACGCTTGCCATAAAAGACTGAACCTGAGTCTGTTATCTCGCAGCCACATACGAAAAGACATAAAACAAGGCATATCCAACGACTTTCAGTACAGCAACGTCTCTTCAACCTTATTCTTACTTCAGACGACTTTATTCAACTTGGGCAAGATATCTGCTAATGAAACTTGGGCAGGATATCTGGTACACAAGGTGGTATCTACTGCCATCTTTCTAGTTCTAGTATTTTCCACGAAGCTCTTATTCAATCGTCCAGAGAAAGCTAAATAAACTAAAAACATATGCTATACTAAGGAAGAGGGAATCGTAACTATAAAGGACGCTATTCTTAAGCAGTCCACCCTCAGTCACATGAGAACCCAAACGTAAAAACAAAGTTTTAGTTACACAAGGCACACACAAAATATATAAAATAGACGAAACACGAAGCGAGCACACACACACACACACACACACACACACACACACACACACACAAAATCACGTTCACCTCCTATGATGTTTGACACTGGAAGGACCGACCAACAAAAGACCTAATGCATAAATCAATTTATTTTAGCCCAGTCTCAACTAACCTATCCATATTTGCTCAAACTGAACACTGCCTAACCTCGAATGACCTAATCCAACCCAAATCAACCCAACCTAATCTAACTTAGCCTCACCTAACCCAGTCTAATTGTATTTAACCTCACAATCTCATATAACCTTCCCATACCTAACCTAACCAATTCTGACGCAGCCTAACCGCATCTAACCCTACCTAATCCTACCCAGTCTCACTTAACCATACCATACCCGACCTAACCCAACCCAGTCAAGCCTAAAATGACCTAATCCAATCGAACCTAACCCAGCCTAAACCAACCAAATAAAACCAAAACCAAAACCTATCAAAACCGACGTATTCTAAAGCAATCTAACCTAATCCGTCTATATCTAGTCGAACTGAACCCAACCCAACCAAAAATTACCTAATCAGACCAAACCCTGCCCAAAGTGACCTAACCTAACTTTCGGTCGCCCATGAAATCGCTTTATAAGAAATTATGCTCTCTGAAAGTCTACGGGTGTCACATTCCAAGTTTCGCCTGTTCTGTGTACACATAAAAGTGTGTGTATGTGTGTGTGTGTGTGTGTGTGTGTGTGTGTGTGTGTGTGTGTGTGTGTGTGTGTGTGTTCAGGGATAACTAGATGTATTTAAGATATGGCTATGTATATAGAAATAGAACTTTGTGTGTCGGGTTATGAATATGTATGTGTTGATGAATCGACGTTTGTGAAGATGTTATCGTGTATGAATGAGTGAATGTGGGGCTACGTGTGCTGATGTGGAACAACTTTTGTTAATGTGAGGTTGGGGTTACGTAGGTGGAGGTACAGCTGCGTGTTGAGGTTACATATGTAAAGGAGTGGGTGTTTGTGTGGAGGGATGGCGTGTATCCTTGGAGGCGAGGCTATGCAGAGCTGTGGCTGTGTGTCTGGAGGTGTGGTAGGATGCTGGTGTGGTTCTATGTTACGTTGTCTTTGTTTTTATGTCTGTGTTTTCGAACGTGTTCATGTGTGTGTGTGTGTGTGTGTGTGTGTGTGTGTGTGTGTGTGTGTGTGTGTGTGTGTGTGTGTGTGTGTGTGTGTGTGTGTGTGTGTGTGTCAGGCTGACCATGGCGGCTAACACACCAACAAGTAAACACATTAAGAGTTTAATTAATAATTCTGTTGATGATGTTAAAGTCGGCATTGAATCTTTAAAGCAATCAATTTCTAACTCTACATCTTCTAGAAGCCTAATTTATAATGTGCTGAACCCTACCTTAACAGTTCACGAGATCTATAAATGTCGTGGTAAAACTAGTGAGGTACACAGAATGGCATTTAGTCGGCTGCGGGTAATCAGTCACAATCTGGCTATTGAGACGGGCCGTTGGAATTGGCGTGGACGGGGACGTCTCCCGGTAGCAGAGCGGTTCTGTCCATGTGGTGCTGTGCAAACAGAGTTGCATGTACTGGAGGTGTGTCCACTGACTCAGCACATACGTACAGACGTCGGAATAAGTTGGTTTCCTTTTCCGTGTTTGTAACACTGCTCGATTGAGAGGTATCCCCTCCCCCTCCCTTCCTCATGGTCCCACACTCCCACCCAACCCCCCACTTTTCTCTCCGCCCCATGACTCCACCCGGTACCCTCCATACTCTTGCTCACAGCCAGCCAGGGGTTTCTGTACTTCAAGCACCTCTCTAATTACGTGTAGTCCGAACAACTAATAAAGGAATAGTACAGTACATATCATAAACCAAGTTAGAAGATTTACTACACACACACACACACACACACACACACACACACACACACACACACACACACAAACGCACAGAGAGAGAGAGAGAGAGAGAGAGAGAGAGAGACAGACAGAGAGAATTAGTCGTGATTAAATGTTACGGTAGTAGACACCTCCTTGACATACACACACACACACACACACACACACACACACACACACACACACACACACACACAGAATAAATCTGCTGTGATTAAATGTTGCGATAGTAAAAACCTCTTTTACAGAGAGAGAGAGAGAGAGAGAGAGAGAGAGAGAGAGAGAAAGAGGAGTTACAAGGGAAAATTAGGATCTAAATAACTATGCAGCCCATACCGTGGAGATACTTCTTGTTTGCCTGGGAATGCATATCCAATTCACATTTATTCTAGTGTAAGATCCTGCCGATGAATCCCTTAAACTTCTCTACTGTAATGTTAACAACGTCCATGTTGAGTCAGTTCCACATGTGGAGCTGATCTTGCACGTGAAAAAGTTTTCACGTAATTCTGCCGGTAATTTTTTTCATTTACAGCTCCCAACCATGGTTGTGTGCCGAGTCCGTGTTAAGAGTAAGCAACTTTCTATGTAATGATTGTGAAACCCAGGGGCGTACCTAGAGATTTAGGGGCCCGGGGGGTTAGGTTCATTGTGGGGCCCCCCTCCAGGAGGGGGGCCCCGCAAAGAACCTAGCCCCCCTAATTCTCAAAACTTATCTAATATCTCAGCCGGGATTGTCGGGATGATAAACATATATATTTTTAAATATTAATAAAAAAACAAATTTTTAATTTTTTTTTGGGCCCCCCTCAATTGGGGGCCCGGGGGGCAGTTTCAAACAGCCCCCCTCGCCCCCCCCCCTCAGGTACGCCACTAGTGAAACCCATTCAGATTTTAAACACTGTAATGAGCTGACCCCGTTGTCTACGAGTTTCTACTAAAAAAGTCCCACAGCCCTCAGGCGAAACTGATACCTTAGTCTCCTGAACTCTTTTTAAGTCCTTGTATGTCGACCAAAATTCCACAGTAACTGAGGAAGTGGCCGTATTAAGGAGATATAGACTGTGAGGACAATCTCTTTATTCCTAGAGAGAGAGAGAGAGAGAGAGAGAGAGAGAGAGAGAGAGAGAGAGAGACTTGGAATGACAAGAACAATCAGGAGAAATAATGATAAAAAAAGTGGGTGAGAGGAGAAACAAGCTGAGAAGAGGAAAACACGCAGGTGAAAAAATGGAACAATGTTATAGAAGTGACGCAGGGACGGAAGCGCACACACACACACACACACACACACACACACACACACACACACACACACACACACACATTTTCTGAACATTTGTCGACCTGTCTGTGTACTGTCCCTCCCCCTCTCTCTCTCTCTCTCTCTCTCTGGATCCTTTGTCTCATCCCCAGTTTCCTTTTCCCTCCTTCCCCTCTTTATAGCAATCTGCTCAGTCCCTACCTTCCTCCCTCTCTTTCCTTTCCTTCGTCTCTCTTCCCCTCTGTCACTCCCTCCTTACCTCACTCTTCTTTCTTCCTCCCTGTGTCATAACTTTGTCTTACTTTTTACATCCGTTACATGTGTTATCTTTCTTTTTTTCATTACTCTCTCCTTATGTCTTTACTTGTACTAAATCCATTTCCTTCACTGCTTTCTTTCCCCAGTAATAACTGCGTGCTCATTTTTCTCTTTTCTTTCTCCGTCTCTCCCTGTCACCCGAAATCTCTTCTTCCACTCCGCTCTTGCCACTGTCTTCCCCTCCCTTCCTTCCTCCCTGGCCCTTCCCTTGTCTTCCCTTCTTAACATCCCCTTCCTTTTTCTTGCCGTAAAAATTAACCTATTTTCTTCCCACCCTTAATCTCTACTTTCCGCAAATTTTTCTAATTTCTCTGTTTCTCTCCCTCCCTTTTTACAAGAATGTCATTCGTTTTACTCAGCCTCAATGCTTTCGTCTTATCCTGCTTAGTTCTTTCCCTGCGTCCTTGCCAGAATAACACTTTTTTCCTACTCTCTGTTACACTGCCTTCTTTTCTAATTTTCCTCATTATCGTTCTCAGTATTCCGTTCCGTAGCTTTCTTTCCCACTTTCTTTTTTATTATCCCTGTTTCTGTGGTTGCTCCATGCCCATTTCCTCTCAGCTGTCTCCCCTTTTGTCTCTACT
>NW_027643844.1:57500-115000 GCF_032717465.1 Coenobita brevimanus
TTTCACGCGTCTCAGTTGCGTCTTTGAAACAGCACTTGTTCGTGACTAGCATAATATTCTATTGTTACAACTCTGCATTCGAGATGAAAAAAATGCAATTTTAGGCCAAGTTATAATAAAATGAGTATAGTGAAGGGGATGGGATGCAGGATGAAGTAGAGAAGTATACGAGAGAGGCGGGTGTACGCTGGGGGAAGGGCAGCCAAATGGCAGGGTACAGGGCGACATGGAGGCGATTTGTTTGTGGCCACCCCTTACGGGTTTAAGGCGTCTGGCTATAGATAACTAGACAATTAGGGTTATAGATATAGGTGACGATACACTATTAAAATTACATCCATTTCCCTTATTTTCTACAATTTCTTTGGCCTACAACGCTTCCTGGCTGACCGTAAGATATCCCCGTGTCCTAATTTAGTCACCTTAATGGCAAAAACAGCAAAAACCAACACTTGCAGCAAGAGGAGAAGCCTACACACCATCACTACCCCCTAACCAGCAAAACGACGTCTATTGCCCTCATCTGTTGAATCTATTTGACCTATGACACTTCCTGGTTGGCAGCAAGATACCTCTGTGTCCTATCTGAATCATCTTAATGGCAAAAACAGCGAAATTTAACCCCAAAACAGTAAAATTTAACACTTACAGCAGGAGACGGAGCCGACGCAGCCTCACCCTCTTATCGTCCGGGTACCACTGACTGACCAATGGAATGCCATGCTTGTTCAGCCCAGAAACTCGTGTGAAACTTTACCCAACTACTTTTACATCCACTGGAGGGCATGGAGACCCTCTCATCTTCAGGGTAACTCTAGCATTTATTCTAGCTAATACCAGAGGCTATTATGCACGTGTGAGATATTTATAAATGTCTGAGAGCGTTAATGCTGTAAATATTAACCCTCCAATGATCGTGCAACTCTAGTACTTTTATTCTATTAGATTCCAGACGATGTTATTCAGCTGGGAATGGGTCTTAGGAGCCTGGGTGCATAAGAGAAAACCGTCGTAGAGGAAGCATCAGGGACCGTAGCAAATAAAGTCAGAAATTATACTTAGATGTTTACCATACTCTATTCACTTTCACATCGCCTAATATTGCTATCTCCTCACCGTAAATACTGAGCTATAAGGATACATTAACACTAGAATATAGAACAATACTCTCTTTTCCCTAAATGGACCTACAATTACCATCTCTCCATCTTGAATGCTGAGTTGTAACAATAGATGAACACCAAAACATGCTACTAGTCACGAAGAAGTGCTATGTAAAGGATGTAGAGCCATACCATTGTCATTTCCTGGCACTGGACTACGTGAAATGAGTAAAATGACCTACACAAGGATGGAAAACCGGCCTGTGTTAGAGGAAGACCGGTATAGTCACGAAAAGGTGATATGGAATGGATACAGAATTTCACTTTAACTTGGCCTAAAATTGCCATCTCACCATCTTGAATGCTGAGCTGTAACAAGAGCCTGACCATACAATATGATGCCAGTCACGAAAAAGTGCTGTTGAAGATATGTAGAGCCGTATTATCGTTTTCTTCTGCCTGTAATTATGCTATGAGAAATAAGCATCAAAATGAAGATCTCAGCCATGTTAAGTCTGATAAGCTATACATACAGCTAAATGGAACGCTCTGGTAAAAATTACAGCTATAAACTCATTCTACAACTCCCTAGCACCTCTTCCTTAGCTATTTATTTTGCTTATTACACCTTGCTCTCCTACTGTGCGCTATAAATATTTCAAGCTTTACCATAATCTGCATAAAAAACGTACAAAAGGATGTTAATCAGCCTTGTCCAAAAATATATCGCTAAGGAAGTCTTTGGTTGACTAGTGGGAGGTGCCTGTGTGTTACCATGGCAACCTCTCACACCACCAGTTACATACACACATTTTCCTACCAGCAAGTTCCATTAGAGAGTAATGTGTGTGTGTGTGTGTGTGTGTGTGTGTGTGTGTGTACAATCTTATCAGTGTGACGTGTGCGTGTGTCGTCTTGTGTGTATATTTGAAGTACATGTGTAGGTAAGTGTAAACAGTCTTATCAGTATGACGTGTGTGCGTGTGTGTATGGGACGTTCATGTATAGGTGAGAATGTGCGTGTGTTTGACGAATACGTGTAGGTGTCTACACGTGTATATGTACGTGTATGCGTCGTGATGTGTGCGTGCGTATATATTATATACTTTATGTATATATATATATATATATATATATATATATATATATATATATATATGATGGTAGCGAAGCATGTGTAAGGGTAAATGGGCATCTGAGTGAATGGTTCACAATGGGTGTGGGCGTGCGACAAGGTTGTGTGATGTCCCCATGGTTGTTCAATATATTACATGGATGGGGTGATGGGAGAAGTAAAAACACGAGTAATGGAGAGAGGGATGGCGTTGGTAATGAATGGTGATGGATGGAATATCTCCAATTTGTTGTATGCTGATGATGCAGTACTGCTTGCAAGTACCGGACAGGAACTTGGTAGGCTAGTGCAGAGTTTTGTTGATGTCTGTAAGCGTCGTGCCTTGAGAGCAAATGTAGAGAAGAGTAAAGTGATGGTTACTGAGAGAGAAGGTGACTCCCAGTGTGATGTTACAGTGAATGGAGAGAGACTGGAATTGGTGAGAGAGTTCAAATACTTGGGTACAGTGATCTAAAAAAGAGGAAAATGTGCAAAAGAAGTTGAAAGTAGAGTGACACAAGGAAGGAAAGTAGCTGGTGCAATGAAGGCCTTGATGAGAAACAGAGGCTTGAGTGCTGCAGCTGCACGAGGCTTACATGAAGGAGTGTGTGAGACTATGGTGTGGCATGGAAATGAAAAGTCAAGAGTGAGAGCAGTGGAGATGGGACTGCTGAGGAACGTATGTGGGGTACAGAGAGTGGATAGGATACGAAGTAATGTGATTCGTGAAAGATGTGGAGTGAGGAAATCTGTGGACACCAGATTTATCACAGTTCCTTAGGTATGGTGCAATACCACACTGAATGCAGTATTCCACCTTTGTCTCTTCTTGTTCGTTGTTTTTTTGCTATGTCTGAATCTGGAAACACTGAAATGAATTGCTCAGCATCATCATTTGTACTTGCAAAAGAATAATTGGAGCTGACAACCATCAAAGCTTGAATAGCTTCTACTTCGAGAATCAAGATCCAAATGAAATGGAGGAATTGAAGAAGGGAAGGGCAGGAGGAAGTGATTCATACAAGGAGGGTGGAAAGGTTACAAGAGGATGGAAAAAGGCAGACTATAAGAGAGAAGTAGAGGAGCGATTGGGTAAATATGGATTGTAGCAGATGAGGGACGTGGAAGGTGTGTGCAAGATATTCACAGAAGAAATCTGTGCAGCATGTGAGGTGGTGTGTGGGGTGAAGAGAAGTTTCAAGCATAGGCTAGATGAGCATATGACTAATAAGGGGTGGATATAGAAAAAAGGAAATCTTATAACCAATACTAATTCACAATTTTTCCTTTTCAGGTTACACTATGATAGTCTCTATTCTCCTTTCACACTTTCCTGTAAAATGTCCATGCCAGTTTTTCTATACTGCGTGGTGTTCTTTCTGACTTTTTCCTGCCGGCTTCGGTTGGAGGGTTTGGAGGGAGGGGGAGAGCCTTCGTCTTTGCTATCCTTATCTCATTCTAGTAGTTCAGTTACTCTTCTAGGAGCTGCCTAGCATGGGCCAACCGGCCTACTGCAGTTATCCTCTCTTCTTATGTTCTTATGAAAGGGGGTTCAAGGAACAGCATGGTGGAATGAAGAGGTGAGACAGGCTGTGGCACAAAAGAAGAAAGCATATCGTGAGTGGATGAGAAATAGGGATGTGGAAGAAGCTGAGAGACGGAAGAAAGAGTTATATGTAGAGAGGAAGAGAGAGGTGAAAAGATCAGTAAGAGAAAGTAAGAAAAGAGTGGATGAGGGATTTTAAAGGAATTTGAATGTAAATTGGAGGGAATGTAAGAAAATGTTCTTGAAAGAGGTAAAAAGAGTTAAAGAAGTTAGTCAGGGAGTGAACGATAAAAATGGCAGATTACTAGTGGAGAAGGGAGAAAAAAGTGAGCAGTTGGAGAGAACACTTTAAGGAATTGTTGAACATAGAGAATAAAAATAAAGGGAATATAATTGGCTGGGGAATGGCTGGGAGACAGAAGGATGTGAGAAGAGAGGAAGAAATCAGTAGGATGGCAGTTGTGGAAGCAATGAAGAAAGTCAAAATGGGGAAAGCCCCAAGAATTGATGGAGTGTGTGGTGAAATTATGAAGCATGGGGGACAGATAGTAGTAGAATGGATGTGGAAGATGTGAAGACTGGCCTGGGAGGAAAGTAGAGTCCCGGAGGATTGGAAGTCAGGTATAATTATTCCCCTGTACAAAGGAAAAGGAGAAACAGAAGTACAGTATGTGATAATCATAGGAGCATTTGTCTTCTTAGTGTAATGGGGAAAGCCTCAGGAATTGATGGAGTGTGTGGTGAAATGCTGAAACATGGGGGACAGATAGCAGCAGAATGGATGTGGAAGATGTGAAGATTGGCCTGGGAGGAAAGTAGAGTCCCGGAGGATTGGATGACAGGTATAATTATTCCCCTGTAAAGAGGAAAAGGAGAAACAGAAGTATGTGGTAATCATAGGGACATTTGTCTTCTTAGTGTAATAGGAAATGTATTTGGTAGGATACTTACTGACAGAGTTTGAGAAATAACAGAGGAATTAGTTGGAGAACAACAGGGAAGTTTTAGGGAAAGAAGAGGTTGTGTAGATCAGATATTCATTCTTAGATCTTTAGTGGAAAAGTTTCTAGATTTGTTGCGAAATGGTCCAAGAACATAACCAAAATCCAAATTTGTACCAAAAATCTGGCTGTTCAATAAATGTGTAGGCTAATGAAGCCAGTTTGGTGCGCCATGTGATGTCACGAGGGGTGGTGGGCGGAGCTTACCACCCGAAGTGTGCAAGAGCCTTGGGAAAGACAGAACAGGAAGACAGAAGAACAGACACAGAAAAAGAATGGTACAGCAGACCCTCTCTACACCAGATCAATGGGGGGGGATGAGGGAAGCCCGATCCGATAAAGCCGATAATCTGGTAAGTCCAATGGCTCCTCCACAAGTTGGATTTCAAGCACATAATGGAAAATCTATCTATCTATCAATTGCCAGACCCCTCAATCCCGTACGGAGTGGCCACAAACAAATCGCCTTCATGTCGCCCTGTCCCCCGCCATTTCACTGCCCTGCTCCCAACTCACACCCCCCTCTCTCATATATCTCTCCACCCCATCCCTCCATCTCACCTTCGGCCTCCCCCTCCCTCTCCCCCCCTCCACCTCACTCACATACACTCTCCTCGTCAGTCTCTCACCCTCCATCTGATTTCCTTATGGTAAGTAAAATAATGTGATAGAAAATATTAGGGTAATAAACAGAGGTGGCTTGGCCTTGTGGAGAAGATGGAGACTGAGACACTAGCTAGGACAGTGTGTGTGAGTGAGGTGGAGGAGGGCAGAGGGAGGGGCAGACCAAGGATGAGATGCAGGAATGGAGTGGAGAGTTATATGAGAGACTGGGGTGTACGCTGGGGGAAGGGCAGTGAAATGGCAGGGGACAGGGCAACATGGAGACAGTTTGTTTGTTGGCACCCCTTACGGGATTAAGGTATCTGGCAACAGATAGATGGAAAAAATAATGTCTTATTTGTCTGGCTGTAGGTAGGTAGATAGACAGAATAAAATACTGGGCCTTACTTGTAACAAAGGTTTTTTGTATCCTGGCTCCCTCTCTGCACCATCTTCACCTTGTTCTTCAGTTTACTCACCAGACTGCCGCCTTCTTGCATCACCTTAGCCACATCTTTCGTCTCTTTGGTTATCTTTTAGACTTTCTCTTCTGCTTCCTTCATCCTGCAATATCAATTTTCATAATCAGTACAACATTGTCATTTACATTTGTATTCTTGGTGGATTTGGATATTTCTCAACACCACTTTTTGAGCCATTTATTGTGCACATCTCATCTCAGTGTGCTTTTGTATACTACTGATGCCAACACTGTTACTATACAAGCACCATAAATAACAGTACACAATGTTGACGTGTAATATACAAAAAGGGTTGTTATGAGGGAGGGTTGTATGTGAGAGAGGAGGTTGTGAGCTGGGGACAGGACAGTGAAATGGCAGGGGACAGGGCGATATGGAGGCTATTTGTTTGTGGCCACCCCTTATGGGATTAAGGCGTCTGGCAATAGATAGATAGATGGATATATAGGCTGTTAAGGAAGAGCTGCTATCAAGCCTTCTTGTGCCCCCTACACCATTTAACCCTTTGACCAGACCTGATCCACTGCAGATTTTATTCATGCTAACACCAAAGCATTTTATAAAACTAAAACAATTACTAGCAGTCACAGGCTTACAAAAACTAATTCAAAGTAACTTTCTCTGCAAATGGTCCATCTAAAAGTTATATTTAGGCAAACACTACATGATTTTACTCAGGCTCACACTAGTGCATAATAGATGCTGACATACACTACGTCAAGTAACACAGCATCAGTACAGGTACCTCAGGTTAAAAAAAAAAACAGCATACATTCAAAAGTGGTATTTCCCTCCTCAGCTCAAGTGCTATTAAAAGTGTGACAGTCTGCCACTCACATCCCTACCCCCGACGTTCACACTTCACACTTTCCGCACCCAACTGTCATCCTCCATCCTCTCCACATGCCCAAACCATCTCAATCTACCCCTCATCACCACAACACCAATACACTCCAGTCCCAACCTTCCTCTCAACTCTTCAATCATAAACCAGCCCCCCAGGCCTCACACCCAAGGACACACTACACATCCTTTTACTCACTGTCATTTCTGTATATTTGAGTCTACAGATCTCGTCTTCCTTTACTGCCCAGGTCTCACTACCATACAGCATTACACTGCTAACACATGCTGCATACAAAGGTCCCCTAGCATGGAGGGAGAGCCCTCTCAATGTCAGGGGAGGCAACAGCTCCCTGAACTTCTTCCAACCACTCCTCACTCTGGCCACAGACCTAGCTCCAGTCCCACCTCCAGCACATAACATGTCTCCCAAATAAGACAACTCTTCCTTATACCCAAGAGGAGGAGGAGGAGGAAAAGGAAGAAGGAAATGATGAAAAGAAGGATGAGGATGAGGAGGAAAAGAGAAAGAGGAGGAAGAGCGCGAAGGAGGAGGAAGAAGTGGAGAATGATAAAGAGAAAGAGGAATGGAGAGGAAGACAAGGAAAGGAGAAAGAGGAGGAGAAAAATGAGGAAAAAAGACGGAAGAGGAGGAGGAGGAGAGGACGGGAGAGGAAAGAAGGGGAGGAGGAGGAGGAGGAGGAGGAGGAGGAGAAGGAGGAGGAGGGGGAGAGGAAATGAGTGTAATAAGGCCGAGCTACACTGCTTAATACATGATAGGCCTACAGTCTTCCCCATACTTTTCAGCATTATAAAAACAATAAGAACAAGGATGACGAGGTTAATACAAAATAAAATGAAGAATAAAGAACAGTTATTAACACTACACCAATATATCTAACTGTCTATAGCATGACGACTCCATCCCGTAAGAACAAACATACCGCCTCCTTATCGTCCTGTCCCCCGCCATTTCACTGCCCTCCCCCACAGCACACCCCATACACGTAGCCACTGGGGGGGCAGGGGGGCACTTTGCCCCCCCTGGGAATATTTGGGGGAAATGCTGAAAGGGATTTTTGGCATAGTTCTTGTATGACAATACAATTTTCCTAATTTTACCACCTGTATATTAAACAATATTATCTGTTTCCAAAAATTTTATGTGGAAGCAATAATTTCCTTTGAAATTGAAAGCTAAATATAACAAAACCCTTGGGAAAAAATGACCATTTATAACAATTTCCCCTGTCACCGTAGATGACGTGGTTAATATTAGAGCTGTAATGATGTTTTGCACATGAAGCCTGATGAGGTGTAAAAATGGCCTTCCTGTCCCCTCAGCCATATCCTCTCACCCTGCAGCCATATCCTCTTACCCTAAATTTAAGCTGTATATCTAACTGGAGTTAGATATACAGCTTAGATAACAAAGAAATTAGCAAATCGGAATGCGAGAGAGAAGGAGTTATGATTAGTAACGACCTTAAACCAAGGCAACAGTGCATTAATGCGAGAAATAAATCAAATAGGGTCCTAGGATTTATTTCGAGAAGCGTGAGCAATAGATCATCTAAAGTAATACTGAAACTTTATCTAGCATTAGTAAGGCCACATTTAGACTACGCAGTACAATTTTGGTGTCCTTACTATAGAATGGATATTAATTCGTTAGAAAATGTACAGAGAAGAATGACAAAAATGATATGACGTCCGGAACCTGTCATATGAAGACAGATTGAAATAACTAAGTCTGCATTCGCTAGAGAGGCGTAGAGTAAGGGGAGACTTAATTGAGGTGTTTAAGTGGATGAAGGGTATAAATAAGGGAGATATTAGCAAGGTACTTAAAGTGAGCATACAGGATAGAACTAGAAATAATGGTTTCAAACTAGAAAAATTCCGTTTCAGTAAGGAAATAGGTAGAAATTGGTTTGGTAATAGAGTAGTAGACGAATGGAATAAGCTACCTAGTAAGGTAGTTGCCGCCTCTTCCATTGAGAGTTTCAAGCATAGGCTAGATAAGCATATGACTAATAAGGGGTGGATATAGAAAAAAGAAAATCTTTTAACCAATACTAATTCATAATTTTTCTTTTTCAGGTTACACTGTGATAGTCTCTATTCTCCTTTCGCACTCTCCTGTAAAATGTCCACGCCAGTTTTTCTATATTGCGTGTGTTCTTTCTGACTTTTTCCTGCCGGCTTCGGCTGGAGGGTTTGGAGGGCGGGGGAAAGCCTTCTTCCTTGCTATCCTTATCTCATTCTAGTAGTTCAGTTACTCTTCTAGGAGCTGCCTAGCATGGGCCAACCGGCCTACTGCAATTATCCTCTCTTCTTATGTTCTTACCCTGTTGCCAGTTGCAAACAAAAACTGCACAATTATTACACACAACTGAAACAAGCAGAATTTTCGAAGACTGCATGAAGCCATTTTGATCACCTCAGACTACATTATACAAGGTAAGCAGATATAAATAGGTGTGCCAGGGGCCTCGTTTGAGTGGGGGACAGGGGGACTTGCTTCCCCCCCTCCCCCCCCACTTTTTGGAGCCTGGGGGACAGAGTATCTTTTGTCCCCCCCACTTTTCTAGGTGAGAATTTTCAAGATGAATAACTCTACGCCGTTTTTTTTTTTCCTTAATGGAAAAATCCTTTCAATGCAGCACAGTACAGTTCAGGTGATATGAAAATCATTCACTGCTGAGAGGGGCAGGTGGCGTGGTCACCTGAGTCAAGGATTAAGACAGTTTAATCCCAGCAGATGTATTTTTACTTAGGTCAGTCTTGACGTATGCACCACCCCTGATGCCTGAGCCAGTGAGAATCAAACTAAAAGAATAAGTAGTGGAAAACAGAATTTCTACTGCCTACCACCACAACAGTAGTGCAAAACAGAATACCAGACTGGGGGTGGCTGCAGCAGCGGATTTGAATTTATGCATATGTGCTAAGTGGAGAGAGAGTTACATAGAGTTACATAGATACACAGACCACACAGACCTTACGGTCCCTACGAGGTGGTCCGGCCTTAATCCTAATATAGTGCATAGGAGCAGGAGAAAACGATAGCACAGCAGAAGGCTCTCTCCCCCACCCTCCAGACCCTCCGGCATTTGCCGTACAGGAAACAAGAGAGGAAGTAGGGTAGAGTGGGGTAAAAGGCCCATGTGAGGTAAAAGGCTCCCCCCTTGTTCCTCCTCTGTTATCTACTTATTCATCCTAGTCAGCTGATCAAGGGATCAACACCATCTGGTGGCATTTCCCTACACTAACAAATCAGTAGCAGATGACCGGGGAAGGAAGCAGCACGTGTTTTTCTCCTTTGACCACATTTCATGTAAGTATAGGGATATGTTTGTGATATCTTGTGCATATGCTTTGCATGCAAAATTAACATTGTGGGTATAGATAGAGAAGTTAGGAACGTAAGATTGCTTTGCAGTGCAATTCACAATTGAATATAGTGCTGTTTAGTTGTGGTGTTTCGTTTACACCAATATGGCGTTTGGGGTAAAAGGCCTACTGTGTTGTGGGTCAAGAAGCCCACTAGGGGGCTTTTTACCTCACGTGGGGGCTTTTTAACCCTCATTAGTATTGGGTGTTTATAATTACTTGCTTTATTGGTTTTACTATACTATGTTCCGTATTACAGATTATTGTATGATAACTTATATGCTTGTTGTCTATTTTCTTCAGCTTAATTAAATAAACTATATATATATATATATATATATATATATATATATATATATATATATATATATATATATATATATATATATATTGTGCTTCAGGTAAGAGATGCCACGTGTATACCAAAGGAAGACAAACCGTGCTTCGTATGGGACCAGAGTTCTACAGGATGCGTTGCAAGCAATTCGGGATGGAACACCACTAAAAACTGTTTCCAAAAATTATGGCATCCCTTGCAAAACTCTTAGACGACATCGGGATGGGAAAGTCAAGAATCCTGGGGCAGCACTGCTAGGTCGTTTCAGACCAGACTTTGAAGAAAATCTTGAGGCTATGTTAGTTTCTCATATCCTTGCAATGAAAAAGGCTCTGTTTGGCCTCACACCTATTGATGTACGGCGGCTTGCTTTTGATTTTGCTGAAACAATGAAGATCGACCATCGATTTTGTAAGACTTCAAAGATGGCAGGAAAAGATTGGCTAGCAGGATTTCTCCAAAGAAATCCAACACTATCAATCAGGAAACCAGAGGCTACTAGTATGGCACGAGCGGTAGGATTTAATCGTCCTCAGGTTCACCAATTCTTCAGTTTATCGTGATGAATTATCGAAGGGTAACTACAGTCCAAGACAGGTGTGGAATATGGATGAGACAGGTATAAAGAATGTGCAGAATCCATGTAACATTGTGGCAACAAAAGGAGCAAAATCAATTGGACGTATAACTAGTGCTGAACGTGGACAGACAACATCCGTTCTTTGTGCAGTTAATGCAGCTGGAGCATAATTATATTCCCCCAATGTTTGTATTTGCCCGTAAAAGGATGACACCACTTCTAATGACTGGTTGCCCACCTGGATCTATTTCAAGATGCACTGCTAATGGATGGTCTGATGATGATTGTTTCTTACAATGGCTGCAACATTTTGTTACCCATGCAAAACCAACTCAAGATGACAGGCACATTATAATTCTAGATGGGCACCACAGTCACAAAACTCTAGCTGCCATTGACTTTGCAAGAAAAAATGGCATAGGTTTGATAACTCTGCCGCCTCACTGTACTCACAAGATGCAGCCTCTTGATGTATCATATTTCAAGTCATTAAAGGCTGCCTACAACAGAGCAGCAGACAACTGGATGCTTGCAAATGCTGGCAAGCGCATTTCCCAATTTAATGTGGCAGAAATATTTGGCACTGCATACATGAAGACAGCCACTATTGACAAGGCCATTAATGGTTTTACAGCAACAGGCATCTGGCCATTTAATGATGATGTGTTTACAGATGAGGACTTCGTAGCAGCACAGTTAACAGAAAAACCACCACCCACTGCTGCTAGCAAAGACAAGAATAACAACAATGATCCTCCAAATGAGAATCAAGATGTGGAAGACATTCCTACTAGCAGTAACATTGGTGATGTATCACTTAATGATCCCTGCGATTCCAACACACAAGAGCCTCAAGCTGGAACGTCCAAAGACGGTGAAGCCAGGAGGTTACTTACAAGTCTTTGTAGCCCCCCCAAACCAAGTGAGAAGCGAGCTAGGAAAAGGAAAACACAGAATTCTGAGGTCATAACATCATCACCTTACAAAAAACAACTGCTTGATAAGAATGCAACTTCTAAAACCTCAGCTAAAGGAAAAGCACCAAAGAAAAGGAAGAAAATTCCAAGCCCAGTTTCTTCTGATGATGAAGAATGGCCTTGCTTAGTATGTGGAGCACCTTATGGTAGCAGCAGACCCTCTGAAAAGTGGGTGCGGTGTAATTCATGCAAGAAGTGGTCACATGAAGACTGCACACCTGGCTTTGATTGGTATGTTTGTCACAACTGTGAATCTGACGAAGATTGATAAAGTTAAGTTATTATGTTGATTATGTAAAGTCCTAGCAGAGATTTAGAAATACAATTTTCCTTAATTACATGGTTTTTATAAAACGGAAACTACAATTCAGTTTGTTCATTTATTTGGTATCAGTAAGTAATTGAAAAATATTTTAAGAGAAGGCCATTTATTTGTTATTAAGTAGGCTCAGTATTTGAAAAATATTTGTAGAGAGTAAGGATCAGTTCGGATGCAACAAAGAATGTTTCTCCAAGGCTCATACAAAATCATTTTCTTTCACATAGAGAAGGTTTTTGCTTTCATACTGTTTAGAAGAAATTAAGAGCTTTAATTTTATTTCAAAATGAATGATTTTCTAATTGTTTGGGCACTAAATATTATCTTCTACGTCTCACAACACAAGAGATATAGAAATTCAGTATATAAAGTATTGTTTTATTGATACCTAATATAATTCCTAGTATAGGGTAAAAAGCCCACCCCCTGGGCCTTTTACCCCTGGCCTGGGGTAAAAGGCCCTTTTCTTTTTTCCATAGTAATACACAATTTCACCCCTACAAAATAGTAATAGATGAATAAAAATCTCAGCAATGGTAGTCCATTAACTAAGGTTTTTAGCAAAACCGGTGTCAGATGAATAGCTCGAATAGCTTAAATGCAGCAGGCCTTTTGCCTTAAGGGGGGCTTTATACCCCACCCTACCCTAATACCTTGCAGGAATGTAAAACCTGAAGGAATTTTATAGGATCGGCAGAAAGTAGAATAATATGGGAAAGGAAAATTTGGGCATACAGCCACATACTTACTCTATGCATGATTTTTTTTTTTTTTTCAAAAGATGAATAGTATGTTTATCTATTATATATAGTCTAAAATATTGTCTGTGTCTAATAGACACGTGAATGCAGACGCGAATATGCAATAATTGCTCCATCCTAACTAAACGATACCAATTGCGTCGAGATACATGTCCAGTCTCTTTTTAAACATATTTATGGTACCACTCTCAATCACATTCCCAGGGAGTTTATTCCATTCGCTTACAACAGAGTAAGTGAAGAAGTTTTTGGTTGTATCAAGATTAGCCCTCCTTGCTTGCAACTTCATACCATTTCCTCGAGTTACAGTCTCGGTAATTACTGTGAATAGCTTGCTTGAATCAGTATTACTAAAGCCTTTTAGAATCTTAAAACATTCAATCAGTTGTCCCCTGAGTCTCCGTTTTCTATAGTCTCACCAATCTTAAACCCAGGTTTGGGTGGAGTCTGGCGCTGGGTGCAGCCATGCCATACTTCCTAAACGAGCGATGAGTAGATTCTGTTATATATGTAATAGGCATCACAGATAGGTACACACATACTAATACAATATAAACGTAAGTATTCTAGCATATAAAAGGAAGGTAAACGTGTAATGCATATGGCTCTTGTACATCAATAAAGAAACGTGGCATACATATTTTACAGTGTTGCTGAAAAAAATGTAGTTACTTTTACCGACTTTCACGGTAGTTCTAAGTTGGGTAAGTAATGTAACAATTACGTTTATAATATAATTTGAAGGAATCAGTAGAACATACGCTATTTTCTTAATAGAAATAAATAAGTTAAAACACTCACGAGCGGCAACACCAGGCCCATACTGGGAGTTAATCCATTGGAGGGAGATTTAAGCTTCTGTCAGGTGCTTCCACTATTCACTTTCTATGTTGATGCAGACACAATGGCAGCTACGCCAACTCGCTCGCATCTACATAGTCAAGCCAAAGAAATGGCCTTCAACGTAAGCCAGTATTTTCTGCAGGAGAAGCAGTACGGAGGAATTTTCGATGATGTTTCAAGGGCAATTCATCGAACAGCCGCAGCAACAGGACTTAGCAAGAGCAGGATTGAAGCAATACGCAGAGAAGCAAGAGATAATGAAGAAAACAACTCTCCAGAGTTTACGTCTCCCAGGAAAAGGCAACGTGTAAAACCAATTGCAGACTTTTTTGATAACTTCAATGAAGATGTGTTACGCAGAACTGTTTTAAATTTCTATGACAGAAAAGAAATCCCTACCCTTGAAAAAATCCACGCAGAAATGAAGAGTAACCTTTCTTACCCCGGCGGCCGTGAAACTTTAAGAAAAAGCTATGAAGAAAATAGGATTTCGGTACGCAAGCGTTGATGGACGGAAATTTCTAATGGAACGCAGCGACGTAACCTCTGCCAGGTGCAAGTTTTTGAAAGAAATGAAGGCACTTACAAGCTCTGACAAGACTATCGTCTACTTAGATGAAACTTGGATAAATCAGAACCACACGGTTTCTAAGTGCTGGGTAGACAGCCCCTCAGGAAAAGCCGAGGGAGTGCGGGTATCGACAGGGAAAGGTGGTCGCTGGATTATTCTGCACGCCGGAACCAAAAATGGATTTGTTCCCGAAGCTGCCCTGATATTCCAAGCAAAAAATGTCAGGGATTACCACGATCAGATGAATGCCGAGACATTCGAGAAGTGGTTTCAGGTACAACTGTTACCTAACATTCCTCCCTCTTCAGTTATTGTGATGGATAATGCATCCTATCACTCAAGGAAAAAGCATAAACCACCAACAGGTTCCAACAATAAAGCAACGATAATAGAATGGCTGGAGAAGAAGGGGATAACAGTACCAGAGGGTCTCCTGAAAGTGGAACTTATGGAACTTGTGACTCGCCACATCACTGCTGCCGATACAAATTACGTCATCGACAATACTGCCTCAGAGCACGGCCATCGAGTTGTACGCCTGCCTCCTTATCACTGCCAGTATAACCCAATAGAACTCATATGGGCTCAGCTTAAAGGCTATGTCTCAAAAAGGAATACATTCCGGAATGCCGATATGAAGCCACTTATTCATGAGGCAATTGAGAAAATTACATCAGAAAACTGGAGAAATGCCGTTATACACGCAGAACAAATTCAAACAGATGATGCAAAAAGAGATGTGGCAATTGATAATTTCATTGATTCTTTCACTATCACTCTCACCTCTTCTGATGAGGAGGATTCATGATAATTTCTTACATGCTGTAAGAGAAGAGGAATAGGCCTATCGGGGAAACCTCTTAAAAAAAAAAACGCGCCGTGACTTTTACCTCTTGGGTGGTGTGGAAAGAAAGTCTAAGTTTTAATATGTAGAGTGTAATTTAAAGGCTATAACCAGGTAAAAAATCATAAATTATATGAGAGAGAGAGAATGCGACTTTTAAATTCATTATTTTGATTATATTTATAACTTAAACTAGTTTGTCTTTACACACACACATACACAAACACACACACACACACACAGAAGTGGGTGAAGTCATGTCAGGCCAGGTGGCGAGATGGGAGCGGACGAACTCTAACGGTGTCAGGTCAGCCACTAGCCAATGAGAGTATAGGAAACAAGGCAACGCTGTACGCCGGGAAATCCCCGGCTAGACTCCATCCAAACCTGGGTTTTAGATTGGTGAGACTATAAGTGAGAATAGTCTCTCGAGGTATGAAGAGAGAACCTGTATTTTTTTCACAGTCTCTCGAGGTATGGTTTATTCCTCAGGGACGGGATTAACTTTGTAGCCCTCCGCTGGACCGCTTCCAGTATTTCTATATCTTTAATTAGGTGAGGCGCCCAAAATTGCACTGCAAACTCTAAGTGTGGCCTGACTATGCTTTTGTATAGGGGGATTACAATATCTTTGCTTTTATATGTAAAATGTCTTTTGATGAAGCCTAGGGCCCTGTTGGCTTTATTGTCGGCAGAGATACATTGATTTGAACATTTCAGATCGCCTGAAATTAGTACGCCTAGATCCTTAACTAGTGAGGACTTGCTAATGATTTGGCCCTTCATTTCGTAATCATACCTTTTGTTTTTCTTTCCACATTGCAGTACCTGACACTTGCTTACATTGAAGGGCATTTGCCATTTTTCTGACCAGCTGATAATTTTATTAAGGTCATTTTGAAGGCTAATTCTGTCTTCTTCAGTTAATATAGTGTTGCCGATTTTTGTGTCGTCTGCAAATTTAGAAATGAAATTGTTTAGGCCAACATCGATATCGTTAATATACATAATAAATAGGACTGGTCCCAATACCGATCCCTGAGGAACACCACTGGTCACTGGAGCCCAGTCTGACTCTACTCCATTTATAACGACTCGTTGCTTTCTCTCACTTAACCAGCAACGTATCCACCTATGAATATTTCCGTCAATCCCAAGTGATCTTACTTTTGTCATTAGTTTATCATGCGGCACTTTGTCAAAGGCTTTCTGGAAGTCTAAGTAGATTATATCAAGTGACCTGGTACAATCATTCATTTTAAAAAGTGAATCGTAAAACTCAATTAAATTTGTCACGCATGATCTCCGCGTTCTAAAGCCATGCTGGCTGTTCCTAATTATGTTATTAGTTTCTAGGAACTCAACTATCCTATCTCTAATTAATGCTTCGAGGATCTTTCCCAAGACAGAGGTTAGGCTAATTGGTCTATAATTACCTGGTTGATCTCTACTGCCCTTTTTATATATAGGGGTCACGTTAGCCAGTCTCCAGTCTGCTGGAACCTTTCCTTGTTGTAGGGACTTCTTAAAGATAGTTGCACGGCTGGATTAAGCATGTGGGAGGCCCGGGGCCCGCTTGGAAGGGAGGCCCCCTTTCCAACTCCCCCAATGGCATACACCACAGACTGGTAACCTAAATCCTAATATATAAATAGGACACTTTTAGTTAGGAAATACTGAACGGGGACTATTCATCCAATGCTGTAATATGTAATGCATAAACACGAAATGAAATGAACACAAGTTGCTCTGGTGGGAGGCCCCCTCTTGGTGGGTGGCCCAGGGCCCGGGCCCCTTGGGACCCCCCCTTAATCCGGCGGTGGATAGTTGTTAGAGGACTGCATATTACATCCATCACATTTTTTAGTATTTTAGGGTAGAAATTGTCTGGGCCGGGAGTCTTATTACTGTTCATTTTAATAAGTTTATCTCTCACTTCATTACTGCTAATATGCATATCACTTAGTGCATTTTGGATTGACATTTGATGCTCTTCGATGGTGTCATTAGCGTCTGTGAAAACTGAACTGAAAAACTTATTTAAAGTAGAGGCAATTTCCTGATCGTCCGAGATAAGAGCACCCTCGTCGCTGATAAGTGGACCAACGCCCGCCTTGAGTCTCTTATTGCCGTTAATGTATCCATAAAAAAGCTTAGGATCCGTAGAACTTGTTTTTGCTATATCAATTTCAAATTGTCGTTTAGCTGTTCTAATGAGTTTTTTAACTTTTCTTCTACTACTGATATATTGCCCTGTGAGTAATTCACTGGTGTGACTTTTAAGCAACGTGTGGAGACGGTTTCTTTCTTTAACTGCTTTGCTGATATCGGCATTAAACCACGCTGGTTTGTTTCTACCCTTGGTTTGTCTAGATTTCATTGGCACGTACTTGTATTGAGCGGTCATGAATACGTGCTTAAATTCTGCCCACATTTCGTTTACATCATTAATTCTTTCCTTGTGCTCAGCTAGTGTACTCTGGGCGTCCTTTAGGCCGTTAAAATCTGCGTTTTTATAGTCCGGCATTTTAGTTTTACTTGTGTACTCATTATGTGAGAGATTCATGGAAAATCTTATGAGATTATGATCGCTAGATGCTAGATGTTCACCCACAGCGAGGCTTGAGACCATATCTTCATTTGTAGTGATGACAAGATCTAAGATATTGCCCTGTCTTGTCGGTTCCGTGACACATTGAAATAAAAAGTTGTTCTTAATGAGAGAGAGAGAGAGAGAGAGAGAGAGAGAGAGAGAGAGAGAGGGGAGGTGAGCCAGTGGCGTATCCAGGAAATTTGCCAGGGGGGGCAAACACTTGGAATATTTCCCCATAATGTCACCACAAATTTTCCTAGATTTGATGCTTTATGTCATCAGAAATAAATTGACATCATTACTGTTGCATTTGTTCCAATGTCTTAAAGAAAAACTATCTTTTCCCCACATATTGACAGCTTTCTTGAAGTTACTTTAAGTTAATAGCTAATAATCCTTTCAGAGGACAAGTATGTAAAAACACTCAGTATATAATGTTACCAGAGGTCTACTATTTCATTAGAGAGAAAATGGAAACACCAGCAATAAATTAGAAGGCACTGGAGTTGCCCTAGCAAAGACATCTCCCTGTCACTAGTATCCTTGGTCATCAGGGTACTCTCGTAGATGATAGTATTATCGAGAGAGAGAGTGAGAGAGAGAGAGAGAGAGAGAGGGGGGGGGGAGAGAGAGAACCGCAAAGGAAAATAGAAAAAAACGATACGAATGTGGGAAAGTGTGTGTGTTCGGGACACTCACGCCAGATCTCGAGTTTTCATTGGCCCATCCATTCCGCTATTTTCCTTCCAGCAGCCAATCAAAATACAGGGTTTATTTCCGAAAATAAACAGATAGTATGGACGCCATTGCATCTCGTATGGTACTTGCTGTGCCGATGTGTGGTATAATTCATTATAATTTCATAGGGTATTACGCAAAATAGCTGTAATTCCTTATATGCACAGAGAGATAAAGATAGCAGGTAAATGATGCACCAAGAGTATAGCGTTGACAGTCATTTTTTCAGTACTAAAAGTGCTCAAGAAATTTGTGGTACCGAGAAAAGAAAATATTTTGAGGTAGAACGGAGGGAAGTTAGCATGCAGGTATCGATAATACTACCATCTACGAGAGTACCCTGATGACCAAGGATACTAGTGACATGGAGATGTCTTTGATAGGGCAACTCCAGTGCCTTCTAATTTATTGCTGGTGTTTCCATTTTCTCTCTAATGAAATAGTAGACCTCTGGTAACATTATGTACTGAGTGTTTTTACATACTTGTCCTCTGAAAGGATTATTAGCTATTAACTTAAAGTAACTTCAAGAAAGCTGTGAATATGTGGGGAAAAAATAGTTTTTCTTTAAGACATTGCAACAGATGCGACAGTAATGATGTCAATTTATTTCTGATGACATAAAACATCAAATCTAGGAAAGTTTGTGGTGACATATTATGGGGAAATATTCCAAGTGTTTTCTCCCCCCCCCTGGCAAATTTCCTGGATACGCCACTGGCTCACCCCCCCCCCTCTCTCACATACCTCCATCCCATCCTTCCATCTCATCTTAGGCCTCCCCTCCCTCTCCTCCCCCCCTCCACCTCACATACACTCTCCTCGCTTGTCTCTAGCTCTCCATCCTCTCCACATGGCCAAACCACCTCAGTGTATTTTCTCCTAACGCTTTCTATCACGTTCACATTAACACCACAACGCTCCTGCACTTCTTCGTTTGTCAGTCTGTTGGCGCCATGGGCTAATCCTCGGAGACATACACCCGACCCTAGCAAGAGCGACACTGAGGCTCACTGACTCTGGGCTGCTGGCATGGGGGTTTTATAGGTAGTGGCAGACTGATGGGCGCCGCATTGGGGGCGGGGCTTGCAACAAGGGAAACTCCCATAAAATAGAGGGGAGCCTTATGTAACTTCGACGAATCTTTATACTGATCAGTCTTTTCGTTTTTTTCTCTCTCTCTGTCTTGTTCTTGCGTTGCCTCCATGTTAAGCCCCGTACACACTGGGCATCAAGTTGCGCAACGTGTTGAAAATCACCATGTCACTGCATCAGCCTCGCGTGATGGTGACAGGCAAGCAGCGTGGAGTCAATCTTGTATGTGCTGCCCTCGCTCGGCGATGACGACTGACGTTGGCCTTGACAATCCAATGGTGCCACTCGTACAAATTTTGTGGGTAATTCACTGTCAGATTTTGAAAACTGTACAGTACTGAACGTAGGCAAGACCATGGGAGATACTACATACAACTTAGATAACAAAGTAATTAGTAAATCGGAATGCGAGAGAGATCTAGGAGTTATGGTTAGTAAGACCTCAACCTAGGCACCAGTGTATTGATGCTAGAAATAAAGCAAATAGGGTCCGACGATTTATATCGAGGAGCAATTTTGCAACTTTACCTAGCATTAATAAGGCCACATTTAGACTACGCCGTGCAATTTTGGTGTCCGTACTATTGAATGGATATAAAGTCGCCTGAAAACGTACAGAGAATAATGACAAAAATGATACATGATGTTCGGAACCTGTCACATGAAGACAGACTAAAAAGACTAAATTTGCACCGACTATGTAATGGGAGACTTAATTGAGGTGTTTAAGTGAAGGAAGGGAATAAGTAAAGGAGATATTAGCAAGGTACAGAACTTAAAGTGGGTATACAGGATAGAACTAGAAGTAATGGTTTCAAACTGGAAAAATTCCGTTATAAGAACATAAGAAGAGAGGATAACTGCAGTAGGCCGGTTGGCCCATGCTAGGCAGCTCCTAGAAAAGTAAGTGAACTACTAGAATGATATAAGGATAGCAAAGAAGATATGAAGTGCTATGAAAAGGATGCAAAGCCACTGCACTGTATTTTTCTGCCACTGAACTGTGTGATATAAGCTGCAAAAAGACAAAAACCTAGGCCAAGTTAGGGCAACAAAAGTACAGTGTGTAGTTCACACTTTAAATCCATAAAGATTTTTGTTCATTCTCAGCATACAGTCATAGCTCAGTGGCAGAGGACGACTGTACTAGGGTTCAACATCCCTTCCACAGAACTTCATTATTAGCGCCATGATGATGATCTGTTACAGCTCAACATTCAAGATGGCAAGTCTACGCCTAGATAAAATGACCTGAGTATAGCTGACGCCTAGTGATGTAGTGGGTGAAGGCACTGCGGCAGGATGGGGCCAGTCAGGGCTTAGATCTGAGGCACAGTTGAGGTTTGCTGATTACATTGCCATTCAGGATGCTGGCCAGCCTTCCCCTAACCCCACTGTGGCAGGGAATAAATATACTGTATGCGATGTATCTTATGGACATCCAGCTGATTTCAAGTACTGTGTTTTGGTGGCAAAGCTGGGCTGCAATGCTATAAAAAATATATATATATATATATATGCCTGTCACCCCTTATAACAATACTTAAGACTGAAAATCATTGAGGATCAGCTAAGTTAAACTACTGCTTTCTCAAAACAAAAGGTGTCAGTCAGAAAGGTAATCCCACAAGAGGTGAGGCGAGGTGTTAATGAGAGGTATTCCCGGGGGTGGGGTGGGGTGGGGTGGAGGCAGGTGTGAGGTAAGGTGTGAGGCTGAACCCCATGTGATTATAGTGCTCCAGGCTGTCTATTAATATCTATATTTATTTATCTATCTAGCTATTTTTAAACCTATCTATCTATCCATGTCTACTTATCTGTCTATATATCTATCTGTAGTTCTATAACATTTTCTCCTTCTCTCTCTCCCCCACAATCTCCCCACTTCCCCTTCCCTAGCTTCCTCCCCACCTCTACCTCCCATTTTGTCTTCCACTCCCTCCACTTCACCTCTCTCTCCCCCCCTCCCTCTCTATCTCTCCTTCCTCCTCAACTACCCCCTTCCAAACACCCCCAGGGCCTCCCCCCACCCAACACCCCAGGGGAGGAAGACCGCCCCTGAGATTTACCTGATAACCCACGTGTACCTTGCCTACCTCACCTGTTTTACCTGTGTGTGTGTGTGTGTGTGTGTGTGTGTGTGTGTGTGTGTGTGAAGAAAATGTATGTGTAATTCATCATATGTACATTATTGCAATATTCCTGTGTGTACGCCTTTGTGTGTATACGTGTGCGTCTACAAATATGTGCGAATATCCTAAGCAATAATAATATTCCCTTGTGAGTTGCCAAAATAATATTACTACAACAATATCAACGTTAATTTACAGTAATGGGATTTATGGAGAAACAAACCCGCTACATAAATACATAAAGCGCTACATACATTTACAAATCTAGCTGAAAGACTTAAACGCATTATTATTATTATTGTTATTATTATTATTAAAGTATTTGTTTAGATTTTACTGCTTAATTCTCTGTCTGTCTGTCTGTCTGTCTGTCTGTCTCTCTGTCTCTCTCTCTCTCTCTCTCTCTCTCTCTCTCTCTCTCTCTCTCTCTCTCTCTCTCTCTCTCTCTCTCTCTCTCTCTCTCACACACACACACACACACACACACACAGATGAGGCCCCAGATAAGGTCCACCACTTCACACTCATTGTTTGTTTTCGCGTCCACACCAATGACCTTCTCTCTCTCTCTCCCTCTCTCTCTCTCTCTCTCTCTGTTAACCCAGTATTTCTTTTATCTGTTTCTCTGAATTGGTCATGTTTTCTCTCTCTCTCTCTCTCTCTCTCTCTCTCTCTCTCTCAAAACTTTACAATCTCAACACCTTCAGTCTTTTCACCTCCAAGTAATTTGTCTTCCCTAGCGTCATTTTCGCTTCACCCCCCCTATAAATCTTGCCCTCCTACAGCGTCCCCTTCAGCGTCTCAGGCGGAACAAAGGTCAGGGGAGGCGTAACAAAGGTCAAATGAGGTCTTATCTACGTTTAAACTCCGGGATTAGGACAGTTGGGGTAGTGGTGGTCGGGTCTAAAGTAATAATGAAATAGATCATCTAAAGTAATACTGAAACTTTATCTAGCATTAGTAAGGCCACATAGATCATCTAAAGTAATACTGAAACTTTATCTAGCATTAGTAAGGCCACATAGATCATCTAAAGTAATACTGAAACTTTATCTAGCATTAGTAAGGCCACATAGATCATCTAAAGTAATACTGAAACTTTATCTAGCATTAGTAAGGCCACATAGATCATCTAAAGTAATACTGAAACTTTATCTAGCATTAGTAAGGCCACATTTAGACTACGCAGTACAATTTTGGTGTCCTTACTATAGAATGAATATTAATTCGTTAGAAAATGTACAGAGAAGAATGACAAAAATGATACATGACGTCCGGAACCTGTCATATGAAGACAGACTGAAAAGACTAAGTCTGCATTCGCTAGAGAGGCGTAGAGTAAGGGTAGACTTAATTGAGGTGTTTAAGTGGATGAAGGGTATAAATAAGGGAGATATTAGCAAGGTACTTAAAGTGAGCATACAGGATAGAACTAGAAATAATGGTTTCAAACTAGAAAAATTCCGTTTCAGTAAGGAAATAGGTAGAAATTGGTTTGGTAATTGAGTAGACGAATGGAATAAGCTGCCTCTTCCATTGAGAGTTTCAAGCATAGGCTAGATAAGCATATGACTAATAAGGGGTGGATATAGAAAAAATAAAATCTTATAACCAATACTAATTCATAATTTTCCCTTTTCAGGTTACACTGTGATAGTCTCTATTCTCCTTTCACACTTTCCTGTAAAATGTCCACGCCAGTTTTTCTATACGGCGTGGTGTTCTTTCTGACTTTTTCCTGCCGGCTTCGGCTGGAGGGTTTGGAGGGCGGGGGAGAGCCTTCTTCTTTGCTATCCTTATCTCATTCTTGTAGTTCAGTTACTCTTCTAGGAGCTGCCTAGCATGGGCCAACCGGCCTACTGCAATTATCCTCTCTTCTTACGTTCTTATGTGAATGCTAAATGGTTCACGGTACTTGTCTCTCTCTCTCTCTCTCTCTCTCTCTCTCTCTCTCTCTCTCTGATGGTTTAGGCCTGTCACCCATTTTTCTTTACATCTCAGGTACACAAAAGGAAAACAGAGTCTGTGTAACATTCCTTTCATTTCTGGGTACTGACCGGGTGGGGGAGGGATTAGGGAGGTGGGGGAGGGATTAGGAGGGTGGGGGGAGGGAAGGAGAGGAGGAGGAAGTGGAGGGAAGGTGGGGTAGTGGAGGGAAGGAGGCAAAATGGAGGGATAGTGAAATGGAAGGGTGTGAGAGAGAAGGGTAGGTGAGAAAGGGAGGTTTGGGAGGAGGTGAAAGGAAGAAAAAGAAAGAAATGGAGAATGGAATAATGGGAGAGAGAGAGAGAGAGAGAGAGAGAGAGAGAGAGAGAGAGAGATTATGGGGACGAATGAGAACAGCAAACCAAATTACCGAAGGAAGAAAGGATGGATGAAAGAGAGAGACGAAAAGAAAAGAAAAGAATGAAGAGAAAGGAAGGAAGGAGAAAGTGAAGGAGAGAGAGAGGCCAAGGAGGAGGAGGAGAGAGATTAAGTCAACAAGAGGGATTAAGGGAGGGAGAGGGAGGTATGGAGGAGGGAGAGGGGGAGGGAAGAGAGGAGGGAAAAAAAATTAAGAAATAGCCAGTGTATAAACGAAGAAGGAAGAAGTGAGAAACAATGAAGAAAGGTAGATTAATAGACAAATAGTTATACACAGATAGATAGATAGATAGATATATGGACTGACTGAGAGAGAGAGAGAGAGAGAGAGAGAGAGAGAGAGAGACGAAAGAACAATCCATCTTATACCAAAAAATTCAAATTGCATCTCTCTCTCTCTCTCTCTCTCTCTCTCTCTCTCTCTCTCTCTCTCTCAATACCGCAAAGGAGGAGGTTGAACTGTTTGCTCGACATGTGAGTTTTATTGCGGGTTGAAGGATATTGACGAGTTTGTGTGTGTGTGTGTGTGTGTGTGTGTGTGTGTGTGTGTGTGTGTGTGTGTGTGTGTGTGTGTGTGTGTGTGTGTGTGTGTGTGTGGCTAATCTGATGGATGGTGAAGAGATGGAAGGCTGGATGGTTATGTAAGGACTGATGCATTAGAGAAACCGCAGATGCAGACAGAGATCGAGTTGGTTTATGTCTGTATGTTTATGTATGTATGTATGGATAGATGGAATAAAAAAATATTTACTAATCAATTTTCCACCTGATTTTTACCTGTGTGTACGTATGGATGTCTGCAGGTATTTATATGCATGTATGTGTGTACATAAGAACATAAGAAGAGAGGACAACTGCAGTAGGCCGGTTGGCCCATGATAGGCAGCTCCTAGAAGAGTAATTGAACTACTAGAATGAGATAAGGATAGCAAAGACGAAGGCTCTCCCCCGCCCTCCAAACCCTCCAGCCGAAGCCGGCATGAAAAAGTCAGAAAGAACACCACGCCGTATAGAAAAACTGGCGTGGACATTTTACAGGAAAGTGTGAAAGGAGAATAGAGACTATCATAGTGTAACCTGAAAAGGAAAAATTATAAATTAGTATTGGTTATAAGATTTTCTTTTTTCTATATCCACCCCTTATTAGTCATATGCTTATCTAGCCTATGCTTGAAACTCTCAATGGAAGAGGCAGCAACCACTCCACTAGGTAGCCTACTCCACTCGTCCACCACTCCATTAGCAAACCAACCTCTACCTATTTCCCCACCGAAACGGAACCTGTCTACCTTGAAACCACCATTTCCAGTTCCATCCTGTATGCTCACCTCAAGCACCCTGCCGACATCTCCCCTATTTACACCCTTCATCCACTCAAACACCTCAATCAAGTCCCCCCCCACTCCACGCCTCTCCAGCGAATGCAGACCCAGTCTCCTCAGTCCGCCCCCACATGACAGGTTCCGGACGTCATGCATCATTCCTGTCACTCGTCTCTGCACATTTTCCAACGAATCAACATCCACTCCACAGCAAGACACCAAAACTGCACTGCGCAGTCCAAATGTGGCCCTACTAATGCTAGTTAAGAACAGGGTAGAGACTGGTTGTGCAACAGAGTAGTAGATGAATGGAATAAGCTACCTAGTAAAGTAATTGCTGCCTCTTCCATTGAGAGTTTCAAGCATAAGCTAGATGAGCATATGACAAATAAGGGGTGGGTATAGAAAAAAAATCTCATAACCAATACTAATTCATTCGTTTCCCTTCTCAGGTTACACTATAATAGTCTCTATTCTCCTTTCACATTTTCCTATAAACAGTCCACGCCAGTTTTTCTGTACTGCGGAGTGTTCTTTCTGACATTTTCCTGCCGGCTTCAGCTGGAGGGTTTGGAGGGCGGGGGAGAGCCTTCTTCTTTGCTATCCTCATCTCATTCTAGTAGTTCAGTTACTCTTCTAGGAGCTGCCTAGCATGGGCCAACCGGCCTACTGCAGTTGTCCTCTCTTATGTTAATCTCCGGCACAACTTCCCACCAACAACTCTGAGAGAGAGAGAGAGAGAGAGAGAGAGAGAGAGAGAGAGAGAGAGATTCTGCACATTTATAGCCTCGTTTTTTGAAATGGAAGACGAGAAAGAAAACTCTCTCTCTCTCTCTCTCTCTCTCTCTCTCTCTCTCTCTCTCATTATTTCTGTCTTATTCTATCTTTTAGCATTGTGTTTGCCTCCTCTCTCTCTCTCTCTCTCTCTCTCTCTCCTTCATATCATACATCTCCACATGTCTCCACTTTGGCACTAAGACCCACCGTCCATACTGAATACACAAAGGAGTACAAAGGAAAGCAAACAGCAACAGACCTTATCGTCCTTTCGAGGCTGTTTGTTACAGAATAGACTATGACTACGAGATCTAACTCTACATGCTGAAGGGTGAAGATAGTAAAGCAAGAAGGTTCACCCCGCCTCCAAACCCTCCAGTTAAAACTGGCAGGAAAAGGTGAGAAAAACCACCAAGTAGCATGGAATAACTGATATGGAAATTTCATAGGAAAGACTGAAAAGGAAAAGTTACATCAATAATACTGTATCAATTTCATCTATAATGTACCACGCTAGGGCTGTCTCATACAGGACCGGTGTATTGGTATTAGCGGGGGTATTTTACTGTTAGGAAGCTTCCTAACACCTCTTCCTGACCGATTTATTTCTGCTTCTGCTCCGTTACTATATTCTACTCATGCAATCGATGACGATATGAAGACATAGGAAGCCAACCAGGGGATAGTAATGAGTCGTTTGGAGAATAAATCGGTAAGGAGGAGGGAAAAACACTGTTGGGAGGAGACTGGTATGTAGGGAGAGTACGGTCTCTATATGGTCACACACACACACACACACACACAACCCCTACCCCGTCGCTCCGGAGGGCGTACATGCATGCATTCAGACATATTTATACATACAGTATATACATGCATCATATATATATATATATATATATATATATATATATATATATATATATATATATATATATATATATATACAGTACATAGAGAGAGAGAGAGAGAGAGAGAGAGAGAGAGAGAGAATAAACTGGCTTAAACCAACACGAACAGGAGCATCGCTCATTGTGAAAACATTGTTCACCTGTGTCAGGATTTTTTTTTTTTTGATCGATTGAACGCAGGTCTGCTAAGTTTATATTTTAGAATAAAGCATTAGAATGGCCCTACAATATACATCTCAAGCCAAAAGCAATGCATTCCGTCGGACAAGCAGACAAAGCAGCTGGAAGGTGAGGTGAAGAGTCAAGATGCAAAATACAGAGGAAACAAAGGCAAACATTCTCTGAGGCTCACACTGCGCTCACGTCCCTGGGGATTGTCATGGAGGGCTGAAGGGAATCACAGGTCACAAGATCCACCTGTCCATACTGGCCACTCCTTAACCCTTTCTTGCCTATGTTGCTCTCTCTCTCTCTCTCTCTCTCTCTCTCTCCACAACAAAATGTAAGCAAAAAAGTATATATATATATATATATATATATATATATATATATATATATATATATATATATATATATATACAGTATATATATATGTACGTGGAGGGATTGCATATACCGGTAATGACTTTATTAACGTGGAACAAAGTGTACAAGTCCTGGAGTATCATAGTGAGAGAGGGGCGCGCGCACACAACACACACACGCACGCGCACACACACACACACACACACACACACACACACACACACACACACACACACACACACACCAGAATATATTGTCCCTTGAGAATTAGCCTCCCTCCTCAGGTCACACACACTCTTGGCTGCCTATCATTTTAACTTCCTTCTTCCTTATGTATTATGAAACTTATCTCTACATCAAATCCTTTATCAATACCCCTCTTATGTTTCCTTTTTTCGCTCGAGAGAGAGAGAGAGAGAGAGAGAGAGATACAGACAGACAGACAGAGACAGACAGAGATGAGTTGAAGGGGAGAGGCTGGTGCAGTACATTTAAGGTTATTAAATACGGCGATGAATTACGGATGACTTGATGAGCCTTATAATGGGATACTGACTGCATAAGTACAGCATGATAAATACAGTATTTTCCTTTGTATTTCAAGACCATGAAAAAAGAGATTATAAAATATAATGAAAACACATCACAACAAAATGTTACAAAAAACGTACATACATACATACATAGAGAGAGAGAGAGAGAGAGAGAGAGAGAGAGAGAGAGAGAGAGAGTAGCACCAGGCAGGTGAAGATATCTTTCCAGATTAGACGATACACCTGTACTGGTCATCAAATGGACTCCTAACCTCACTCACGCACCTCCCACCCCACCATCCACCAATCACAGACATTCCAGTGGGAAGAGAGTGGGATGAGCTTCTCCGCCACCTCTCACTGTCGCCACTTTCAGTCTTTGGGGGTTTCATTTCTAGGAAAAGCCAAATCTGCTGTGTGTGTGTGTGTGTGTGTGTGTGTGTGTGTGTGTGTGTGTGTGTGTGTGTGGAGGGTGCGTGATGGGTGGCATACGGATATCTGTGAGGGGAGTGTTATGGAAATGCTTGTGTTCATGGGCGCCTACGTGTGTGTGTGTGTGTGTGTGTGTGTGGAGGGTGGGTGATGGGTGTCATACGGATATGTGTAGGGAGAGTGTTATAACCGATTTAATTTAGCCCAGTCTCACCTAACCTATCAATATTTGCTCGAATTGAACCCTGCTTAACCTCGAATGACCTAATCCAACCTAAATCAACCCAGCCTAATCTAGCTTAACCTCACCTAACCCAGTCTAATTGTATTTAACCTCACAATCTCACATAACCTCCCCATACTTAACATAACCTATTTTGAAGCAGCCAAACCTCATCTAACCCTACCTAATCCTACCCAGTCTCACTTAACCATACCATACCCGACCTAACCCAACTCAGTCAAGCCTAAAATGACCTAATCCAACCGAACCTAACCCAGCCTAACCTAACCAAATAAAAACCCAACCCAAAACCTATCAAAACCGACGTATTCTAAAGCAATCTAACCTAATCCGTCTATATCTAGTCGATCTGAACCCAACCCAACCAAAAATTACCTAATCAGACCAAACCCTGCCCAAAGTGACCTAACCTAACTTTCGATCGGCTATTAATTCGCTTGTAAATTTTGCTGCCTGAAAGAAAGTCTACGGGTGTCACATTCCAAGTTTCGTCCGTTCTATGTACTACTGTAGTATGAGAGAGAGAGAGAGAGAGAGAGAGAGAGAGAGAGAGAGAGAGAAAGTGTGTGTGTGTGTGTGTGTGTGTGTGTGTGTGTGTGTGTGTATGAGTGTGGGTTTGGCGATGCGTGTGTGCAAGAGATAGAAAAACCCAACTGTCGGTGTGAACCAAAAGGCAGGAGTGGCCATAAAGAATTTTCATGTACACCATTGGGGCTCCTCCACGTGATTCATAGGCTACGCCTTCGCCATCAGACGTAAGTGATACCGTTATAGGAGATCCCTGGCCACAGCAGACCTACTTGCCACAGCAGACCTACTCCCAACAGCAGACCTACTCCCCACAGCAGACCTACTCCCCACAGCAGACCCACCCTCACAGCACACTCAGGCATATGTGTAGCTCTGGTGGGCTAGAACAGTAAGTGCTTCCGTTATACAAGACCCCTGGCCATTGGAATCCTTCTCTACTCCAGTGTATGCCTGGTGTGATAAAGCTGGTTCCTGCAGCCTTTAAGATAAGTACATATGAAGTGCCATTGAAAAGAGGTGTAGGTGCTGCCTCGTTTGTATCTTCATAGTGTTCCACCAGGTCGTCGGCAGATGTCTAGGATGCTACTGTGAGAAACATCGAGATCAATGGTTCATCCTGTTACAACATTCCTTATACCTGGCCCCTGCAGTACCTTTGACAAACAGTACTCCCTTTACCTGGCCCTTACAGTACTTTATTGACCTGGTCCCCACAGTACCTTTCACAGCAGTCCCTTTACCTGGACCCTGCAATACCTTTGACAAACAGTAGTCCCTTTACCTGGCCCCTGCAATACCTTTGACAAACAGTAGTCCCTTTACCTGGCCCCTGCAATACCTTTGACAAACAGTAGTCCCTTTACCTGGCCCCTGCAGTACCTTTGACAAACAGTAGTCCCTTTACCTGGCACCTGCAGTACCTTTGACAAACAGTAGTCCCTTTACCTGGCCCCTGCAGTACCCTTCTGTCTACCACCACACTGCTAGCCTCACGTACTCTCATAATTCGTATGCTGCTGCACTACCTTATCCTGTACTCCTGTCTCCCTACATACATTCTATCACACCAAGCCCCACCATACATACTCAGCTGCCCTTTTGTGCACTCTTCGGCTCACCTTCCCCAACTGCCTCTGTTTTTGAGCTAAAAATCTTCCTGTTGTTTCTGTTTCACTGCCTGTTCTTCTAGCTGGAGGGATTATATAGTGTTCTTTAAATCTTCACTAATGACGGCAAGGTTAAGACACACACACACACACACACACACACACACACACACACACAAATGTATATTCAATGGCGTATGCACTTAAGTGCCACTTAAGTGCTAATTAGGTTCCACTTAAGTGCCACTCACGTTTTTTTTTTTTTTTTTTTTTTTTACGTGTCCGACTCTGGGCAAAGGCTTCAGGGCCTATTTCTTGGAGGCAGTGACCTATTCCAAGGCCCAGTAGTCCTCCTACACCTCCACATGTCACCACTTCGGCGCTAACACCCACTCGGTAGAAAGTTAAATTTTTGGTGGTGAGTCGCCAAAAACATTTGCTGTTCACTGTTCATGGGACTAGGTTTAAATGCGCGCCAATGTCTTCCCATTCTACATGAGATATACGTACTGTATAGAGGTTCTTTATTTTTCTAACGTATGCTTAAACAGTACAGTATATTTATCCTTTTGCTGCATGTGCTGTGTTAGTACCAGTGATGTTCGTGTTCTGTTCATTCTTGAATGCCTTGTTACTGTAGAACAAACTCGTACGAACAGTTAAAGACTAAAATGAACGAAATAGCACTCAAAATATCGTCTGAAATAAAATAAAACATGAGTATCAATATTTACGAGAAGGCGCGCTGATGGAGCGCGCCTGGTCTTTTTTACGCTGTGTACGGTGTTAGTGATCGTGATGTTGGCTGTTTGCTCATTATTTTATACTCATTTTATTGCAGGACAAACACTTACGAAGAAAAAGAGACTAAAATGAATAAAATAGCACGAAAAATAACGTCGATAATACAGTATACAGTACACATCTACACCAGCTGCCTATGTTTTTTCAGATGTTATTGTTCATTGTGTTATTGTATTGGTAATGCTGTATTCCGTTCAACCTTAAATGCATGTAGCCTTATAGAAAATCACACTGAGAACAATATGATACGTAAATGAATAATGTAGCACGAAAAATAAGGCCAGAAAAAGGAATAGTATAAACAAATGTGAAAAATTACGCGATGCCTGGCAACCCCGGCTGACCTTGACGTGTACAGGGGCGTAGAGGAACGATGAAAGAAGAGAGAGTTGAAAATAGAGAATGCTTACTAGGTTAATGGAGGAGGAGGAGAGGAGAGAGATAAGCAAGGAGGAGAAGGTTGGAGCTGACTGAGACAAGAAAAAAAGACGATAAAGAGATTTAAAAAACAGAACGAAATGATGCAAAAAATTTAGGTTCTGTAATTCCTCTCATGCCTTCGTCATTGTGCCGTTGTTTATCGTTCAGTGTCTTTATTTGTTCCCCCCCCTCTCTCTCTCTCTCTCTCTCTCTCTCTCTCTCTCTCTCTCTCCTGTAATCCTTACCCCCCCCCACAACCCTCTCTCCCCTTCCTTTCTCTCTCTCTAATCGCTTCCCCACTTTACACCTCAATCAATTTTCTCACCACCCTTCTCTTTTCTTGGTTTCTCCTCTCTTTCTCTTCTCTCCTCCCACTTTCGTGTCTCTTCTTTCCTCTCTTCTCTCCTTTCCTCTCCTCTCTCCTTTCCCTCCTTTTTTCCCTTTATCTTTTCTTTCACGTTTTTCTCTTTTCTTTCTCACTTCTCTTTCTCTCCCTTCTTTCCCTTTTCCCCGTGTATTTCTTTCCCTCTTCTTCTCTTTTCGACATCTCCTTACACTTCCTCTTTCTTATGTCGTCTGTGTTCTTTCCTGTATCCTGCCTCCTTTCCCCCTTTCATCTCCTCTTTTTTCCCTTTTGCTTTCTTTTCCTTCCCTTTCCTGTTGTTTCTCTTTCTCTCTCCCCTCTCTCTCATGTATCCCTCTCTGTTCCATTCTCTTTTCCATATACCCCTTAACTTCATCTTTTCTTTCTCCTCTCTGCTCCTTTCCACATTCTTCCTTCCACCTTCCTTGCATTCTTCTCTTTATGTACTCCTTCCTCTATAATTCCTCCTCCTCCTCTTCCTCTCCCCTCCCCCCTCCACACACACACACACACACACACACACACACACACGTAGGCGCCCCAAAAGTACGGGACGGTACTGTAGGGAAGTACGGTACGGTATGGTATTTTTTCACCAGTAAGAACGGTGCCAAATTACGGTACGACATTTCTTTAAGTACGGTACGGTACGAAATTCCTGTTTTTTCCGTGCCTTTTCCGTACCCATTGCCGTGCTTAATTATTCCGATGTGACTGTCCACTGTCCAGAATAATCCAGATGACAAATACTGACTTGTAGATAGGATAACCTAATTGTTTCCCTGACCAATGTTTTAAGATATAACCTTATGTTTTAGCGTGTGTGTGTGTGTGTGTGTGTGTGTGTGTGTGTGTGTGTGTGTGTGTTACAGACTTATAAGGTAATATTTCTGGTCAAGCCATAATTAACATATAATAGTGTATACTTTTTGATGGGAGACATGTAAGTAATTACGAGAAGCATATGATAATGGTTATTATATACAGTATATTTCTATTATCTGACATTTGTTTTGCTGTACGTATCTCGTATATTCCTTGCCCACTGTAGGCCTACAGAGTTAAGTGATTAATTTATAGATTTGATTATACAATAGTATATAAATAATGATTTGGATTAGGTATTTACTGTAGGGCCGGCTGCAGCATTGCTACTTGACCCGTTAAGTGGTTGAGTTTTATCATAGTCTGATTTAAACACAATTTTTCACAGAAAATTCTAGTACAATCCAAGTCAGTAATCCTTAATTTTATTTAATCCCATTGCCATATGAATGTAAATCAAATGTTAGGTCAATTACCACACACACACACACACACACACACACACACACACACACGTAGGCGCCCATGAACACGCATTCTACAACATCCCCCCCCCAATCTGTATGCCACCCTTCATCCCCCTCACACACACGTACACACACACATACACACACACACACACACACACACACACACACACACACACACACACACACGTAGGCGCCCATGAACACGCATTCTACAACATCCCCCCCCCAATCTGTATGCCACCCTTCATCCCCCCCCACACACACGTACACACACACACACACACACACACACACACACACACACACACACACGACTATATTGAAATGGGGAGAGTCGGACGGGAAAGGGAGTGGGGAAAGTGAAAGGGGAGTGGGGGGAGTAGGCAGAGTGGACGTGGGAAAGGATTGCAGAAAATGAGAGAGGGTGTGAGGAGTGTGAGAGGGGAATGGGGGGAGTGGGGAGAATGAGAGGGGAGTGGGGAGAGTGGCAGTGGAAGGGGAGTGGGAAGAGACTGCGGAAAATGAGAGAGGAATGGGGAGAGTAGGTCAGTGGGTAGAAAGTAGGTTCAGACGGAGGGTACCACAGCTATAGTGACGTTTGATGACTTTCCTTGGAGCAGCAGAGAGAGAGAGAGAGAGAGAGAGAGAGAGAGAGTATGTGTGTGTGTGTGTGTGTGTGTGTGTGTGTGTGTGTGAGTGTATACGTAGTTACTCTTATGCCTGTTCACAATCGTGTGTGTATTAAAAATAACTGTCATGAAAAAAATCCCTTCTTATGGCCAAGATTTATTTTTATCTGCTAAGGTTTGACCAGCTTTTCTGGATCGAAACGTGTGTGTGATCCCCCTCCCCCCCCTCTCTCTCTCTCTCTCTCTCTCTCTCCGTCATTACCTACAGCTAAAGACAAAAACACAGACACATTATATTCACTACAGTGCTTTTCCCTGCCTCACCCTGGCTCTGCCTCCCTCTCTCTGCTTTTTCCCACCCGTTTCTGCCTTTCCCTGCCAGTCTCTGCCTCACCCTTCCTCAGTGTACGTGTGTGAATTTGTATGTGTGTGTGTGTGTGTAAGTTTGTGTAATTATGTGCCTGTGGGTGTATGTGTCTCACCACAATGCACCGCTAGACACCCACTCCACCCCACCACCAAACACCTTCTTCATTTCTTCCCACAGAAAACTTTAATATTCATGGATCATTTTCAAAAATCAAGTTCGAGTATGTTTTACCGTATTGTGATAAAAAAAAAAAACTGCAATATTGGGATCAGATATGAGTACAGAGATGTTTTATATAAAGTGCGAGACTCAGTGGGCAATACGTATGGTGTTAGCTTGGCTGGTGCAGGGCATCTGTGTTACCATGGCAACCTGTCCACCTCACAACACACACACACACACACACACACACACACACACACACACACACCTCTATCAGCAAGGCCCATCATAGAATACTTGTGTTTGTGTATGCGTGTGTGTGTGTGTGTTAGTTCACTACACGTCAAACGACTTTGGTTATACATAAGAAGACGTGCTATTAAAGTTTGGGCACAACTATAATGCAATGTTCTATGAAGTCAACTACACTCATAATAACGCGACGCTTCGTCTCCTCTGTCTGTCTCCTTACCCTGCGTCTGTCTGTCTTCTATCTGTCTGTCTCTGTCTTCCTGTCCCTCTATTGCAAACCACAAACTTCTCAACTCTCCACAACGTCCTAGATTATCATTGTATCATGCAGTACATTATTTTTTCATTGTAAATGGCCCAAATTTTCGTCCTTTTGCAGCTTACTTCACATGGGTCATTGGCAGAAACGGACAACGCTACGGCTCTCTGTCCATACCACTTTTTTGTGACTTACATTTTCTAGCATTAATCTATTGCTACAACTCAGCATTCAGGTTGGAGGGATGGAAAATTTGGGCCAAGTTAGAGTAAAACGAGTACAGAATTAGCAGAAGCCAAAGAGCATACCTTTGGAGGGTGCAGCGGGAACAAGGCAAGATCGCAGTAAGGAGGACAATTGAGGGAAATCCAGCAAATCCAAGCAACAGCCTATGAAGTGACGCCAACAACACTTGTGTCTCACACTCGGTTCAAACGCCCGTCCACTTTATCACTAAACACCTGTGGTTCTGAAGTATGACAAGAGATAATCAAATAATCGTGTACACGTGATGTACTGATGCACTCTCTCCACGGAGTCTATCTCTGAGCTACTGTTTATTACTTGTTGATTACAATGCTTCGAGAATGATGAGTCTCTGTCTCGGACACGACGGCTGACTGAACCTTTATCCTTGTCTTTTACCCCTGACCTTTTACTGAATGCTGCAAATGTCGAATTACTTCATCCTAACCTAATTCAGGTTCTAATGACAGAGATGATCTGGTTACATGACTTCCCCGCGCACCTTTTGTGACGCCACAGACTAAGTTGGGGTGGGCTTTCAGTTCAGAGAAAAGCAGTAAAATGGATGGGTAACTGCGAAAAACTGATCACTGTCCGCTGACTCTTCCTGCTCTGCTTTCCAGCGACAACGTTTCTCTGATTGTAAGGACTTGTACGGAATAGTTTATTCAAAATCTAAATTAAAAAATAGGATAATCTGCTGACTTTTTCCGATAATCTTGCTAACAGACAGGCAGGCAAACAAAGACAAACAGATAGGCCGGCAGGCAGGCAGACAGGGAGACAGACTGGTAGACAGATATATAAACCGGGCCAAACACAGCTTCATCGGGCTTCCTCTGTTGGGTGTAATAACACCCCCTAGTAGCAGAAAAAAAGATAATTTTCTCGTCGCTTTTCTCATTACACATTTTGCTTTCAGCCATACTCGTACCAGATCACGTCAGTTAACAATGATATACGTATTTGGGGATTAATAAAGCTTTAGTTTCATTTTGTATATGAGAGAAAAAGGCAGTGAAGACACCAATAGTATCCCTAACAGTCTGATACCAAAGCCTTCTCCCGTTCGCCTCTGCCTGGGTTTTTCCTTTAACCATTTTTTCCCCGAATGGAGCGTTGTGGCAGACTCCTGTATTCCATAAACTAACATTTTATTCATTCTACGTACAGTGTTCTTAAACGTGAACTGATTTTGTCCTATTGTGCTAGAATATTGCACGGTGAATCCACCGTGGTGCACAAGAAAGGATCTAGCTTGTGCATTTCTTGTGCACCACGGTGGATTCGCTGCCCTTGTGTTCACAACATCAGGTGGGTTGGGTCCAGAGGCGAGCAGGTTCTCTCGAGACTGGCAGAGATTCTTTCTAAGAAGCGTCAACGTAAAGAGTTCTGTTATGGCCTGGATGAGGTGTCAACTGTCCTACTCCCTGGTGAGGTGTGCACTGTTATGCCTCAGGGGCACCAAATCATCAGCCCTCAGGCCTGTCTCTCTGGCAGGTATGGATTACGAAGCTACTGTGACCAGCAACTCCAATAGATTAAAGTTTTTGTTGACACTGTAATACAAAAAAATCTAGTAGTAATAAAGTCTTTTGTGGTTGGTGGGGCACTCCCCATCCACTCACTCGATGTAGTGCTGCTCTCTGGTGCCTGCCCTTTGCTCCCTTCCTTCCTTCTTTCCATCCTTCCTCATGTCTTTTTCTCCTTCATTCTTTCCTCTTCCTTCTGTCTACGGGTGACTATATACTGAGTGACAAGCCACATGATTTCCTGTGCACCAGAAAACCATTTACTACGCTGGGTGGTAACCATATAACCAAATTATGGCGCCTGGTGGTTTAGTGAGCAATTTAGGCTCTCCAATCGGACTCAACCTGTGCAGGTTTATATCCAAGGGATGGTTGGGGTTTATTGCTCAAGTAATGCCACTCAGGGATGAGTGAGGCTGATCACTCTCATCTTAAATGTCAGGATCAACTTGCTTAGCCCCGGGCTCCTGTGCTCTTCATAGGGCAACACTGGATTAGATGATGAATGAATGAATGACTGATGATAAAGACTTAGCAGGTGGTTGGTAAGGACAGTGGTTGGTGTGTTTGGGGCCGACATACTGCATTATGGTTAGTGTTAACTCCAAATGGTGAACTGTTTTATGAGGGTTGCTGCTGAGCTGCACAATATAATTCCCAAATGGATGGAGGTGATTTGTTTGTTGTATTATTCTTAAAAAGTGGTAGCAGTAGCAGCAGTAGTAGTAGTAGTTGTAGTAGCAGTAGCAGCAATTGTAGCAGCAGTAGTAGTAGCTGTAGTAGCAGTAGTATTAGTTGTAGTAGCAGTAGTAGCAACAGCAGCAGTAGCCCTATCATAATCAGTAGTAGTACCGTAATATATAAACAAACTACATATACCCCACAGAAATCCATACCCAGTGTAGGGGAAAAAAACACATCTTAAGTTGTGTATATTAAGTTGTTGGATTCCAGATGTTTAACTATGTGCTTGTTAATTATGGTTTCCAATACTTTACCAAGAGAAGATGTGACAGCAATTGGTCTGTAATCAGAGGGGTCAGATGAACTTCCTTTCTTTGGAATTGGGTGGTGAATGCTAACTCTGGCTGTGTGGGCACGTAGCATGTATGGCAGGTAGTATGTATGGTGATGGGCAGGCAGCATGTATGGTGATGGGCAGGCAGCATGTATGGTGATGGGCAGGCAGCATGTATGGTGATGGGCAGGTAGCATGTATGGTGATGGGCAGGTAGCATGTATGGTGATGGGCAGGTAGCATGTATGGGGATGGACAGGCAGCATGTATGGTGATGGGCAGGTAGCATGTATGGTGATGGGCAGGCAGCATGTATGGTGATGGGCAGGCAGCATGTATGGTTATGGGCAGGCAGCATGTGTGGTAGGCAGTATGTATGGTGATGGGCAGGCAGCATGTATGGTGATGGGCAGGCAACATGTATGGTGATGGGCAGGCAGCATGTGTGGTAGGCAGTATGTATGGTGATGGGCAGGTAGCATGTATGGTGATGGGCAGGCAGCATGTGTGGTGATGGGCAGGTAGCATGTATGGTGATGGGCAGGCAGTATGTATGGTGATGGGCAGGCAGTATGTATGGTGATGGGCAGGCAGTATGTATGGTGATGGGCAGGTAGCATGTATGGTGATGGACAGGTAGCATGTATGGGGATGGACAGGTAGCATGTATGGTGATGGACAGGTAGCATGTATGGTGATGGACAGGCAGCATGTATGGGCAGGTACACCACCACCACCACCACCACCACCACCACACCACCACTACTACTACTACTATTACTACTACTACTACTACTACTACTGCTACTACTACTACTACTACCACCACCACATCCACCACGACCACCACACCACCACTACTACTACCACCACCACCACCACCACCACCACACCACCAGACCAATACCACTATCACCACACCACCACCACACCACCACCAGCACCACCACCACCACACCACCACCACACCACCACCACACCACCACACCACCACCACACCACCACCACCACCACCACCACACCACCACCACACCATCACACCACCACCACCACACCACCACTACCACCACCACCACCACCATGGTCGGGGTTGGGATGCATGCCAGTAAACAGAATTAATAAAAGTGTGGTATTTCAGGTGAATATCATCAACCCAGACGACTAAAGTAGCGTTGGGAGAATGGAGGGTGAGAGACTAACTAGGAGAGTGTATGTGAGGGAGGTGGAGGGGGGAGAAGGAAGGGGAGACAGAGGAAGAGATGGAGGGATGGAGGAGAGATGTATATGAGAGGGAGGTGTAAGTTGGGGGAGGGCAGCGACATGGCAGGGAACAGGGCGTCATGGAGACGATTTGTTTTTAGCCACTCCTTATGCGATGACGGCGTCTGGCTATAGATAGATATATAGACAGGAATAATAATAAAGATAAATATTAATTAGCATAATAAAAACAAGTATTTTATCTCGAACTGGAGCTCGGTGAACCATAGAAGCTTCGAATTCCGTCAGTCACCCTCTAACCGTGGGAGGAGGAGGACGCTCGAGCTGTGTGTCTATGCTCAGTGTTTAAACAGCTTGCCCATCTTGCCGAGATGAACAAAGGTAAGCGAGGATATTGTTCATCAGTTCTTTGACACTGCATGTGGAGGGATGGAGAGGAAGGGGGGGACCTAGGATGAGGTGGAGGGATGAAGTTGAGAGGTATATGAGGGAGGGGAGTGAGATGGGGGAAGGTCAGTCAAATGGTGGGTGACAGAGCGACTTGGAGGCGTTTTGTCTGAGGCCACCCTTTGCGGGATTAGGGCGTCGGGCTATAGGTAGATAGAATAGAATAGAGGAGGCCGAGGGATGTGAAAAACCTCTGATCCTCCATCTTCTTATGCTTCAACTTGACATCAATCCATCAGAAATGCATCTACATAAACAAACACATACTAAATAGTTTTCCTCGCTGTCTTCACATACTATAATTTCCTCGTATTAATTATCGTTGTTTATAGAGGGAGGGGAAAGTGCTATGACCCACTAGGATCCTTTGAGCAGTCCTTCATTTATGCAACAGGTCAACTCTGGAACTGTCTCCCTCTGTCTGTATTTTCTACTTCCTATGATCTCCAGTCTTTCAGACGCAGTGTGTCCAGGCATCTCGAAATGAACGGATCTTGAATTTGTCTCTCCTTTGTATTGTTTTTTTTCTTCTTGGAAGGAACGGTTTGTGGGCTCCTGGCCTTTGGTTCCTTCTTCCTTGCATTAAAAAAAAAAAAAATGAGAGGAACATGTGGAGTTACATGGAGAGACAGACTGACAAATGAGGAAGTGAAGGAGCGTTGTGGTGTGGATGTGGATGTGATAGGACACGTTAGGAGAAACACACTGAGGTGGTTTGGTCATGTGGAGAGGATGGAGAGTGAGAGACTGATGAGGAGAGTGTATGTGAGTGAGGTGGAGGGGGGAGAGGGAGGGGAAGGCCAAGGATGAGATGGAGGGATGAAGTGAAGAAGTATATGAGAGAGGTGGGTGTGAACTGGGAACAGGGCAGTGAAATGGCTGGGGACAGGGCGATATGGAAGCGATTTGTTTGTGGCCACCTTGCGGGATTGAGGCGTGTGGCAATAGGTGGATAGATAGATAGATATTTATATCTGCCATAGATAAGTCGTTGACAATGTATGGTTTGTGCATAATACACTACTTTAAAACAAGGAAGAATACGTCGTGGATCAGTGTCTACAAGTACCCAGCTGCCACTATCGCTCTAGCTATCTATCGCCAGACACCATTATCCCGTATCTATCTAGCTATCGCCAGACACCATTATCCCGTATCTATCTATCTATCTATCTGTCTATCGTCAGAAGCCACAGTCTCATATCAATCTATCTATCCATTCACCTATCTATCTATCCATCTATCCATCTATCGCCAGACGCAATAATTCCGTATCTATCTATCTATCGCCAGACGCCATAATCCCGTATCTATCTATCTATCGCCAAACACTGTAATCCAGTACCTATCGCCAGACGTCATAATCCCGTATCTATCTATCTATGTATCTAACGTCAGACGCCATAATCCCGTAAGGGGTGGGGGTTTGTCTTTGAGTTAGTTGTTTTACGGGGAGGGGCACTAACCCTCCGCCAACCCACTTGTTGACACGAAGGGAACACGTATGGGTTGGTTATATGGTTACCACCCAGCGTTGTAAATGGTTTCCTGGCTTACCGGAAACCATTGGGCTTGTCACTCAATGTAGAGCCACCTGAAAAGGAAAGAAGAGTAATAAAAAGTGACAGGAAAGATGGGAGAAATAGGAAGAGAGGAGGACAGACACAAAAAGAGAATGATAAAGGTGAAGAAAGAAGTAGGCAGCACTACATCAAGTGAGTGGATGATGGTGAGAAATAGGGAACGAGGAGGGCAGACATGGGAATAGACTGATAAAGGTGAAGGAAGAAGTAGGCAGCACTACATGAAGTGAGTGGATGATGGTCGCCACCTTGAAATCACATCTATTAATCCTTGAAGTAGTCGGTCACCTCCAATATTTTGCTCAGTTGCCACTGTGTTGGTCTCGTCATTACCGTATGTGTTGTGTCTTTGGCCTTCTCATATTTACACTGAGTTCGGCAGGTTCCTCGTGCTCCATCTCCTGTTTGGTTTTGTTGAGTGACATGTCTTGGTGCTGTGGAGGAGCCAAATAATGCCACTCCTCATGACATCACCAAATAATGCCACTCCTCATGACATCACCAAATAATGCCACTCCTCATGACATCACCAAATAATGCCACTCCTCATGACATCACCAAATAATGCCACTCCTCATGACATCACCAAATAATGCCACTCCTCATGACATCACCAAATAATGCCACTCCTCATGACATCACCAAATAATGCCACTCCTCATGACATCACCAAGTAATGCCACTCCTCATGACATCACCAAATAATGCCACTCCTCATGACATCACCAAGTAATGCCACTCCTCATGACATCACCAAGTAATGCCACTCCTCATGACAAACCTTGCCCCGGTGTTCTTTTGGCCCCTTGCACTGGTACCCTAAGTGCACCAGTGAAGGGTGTTGCCAGGACTGACGTGTGCACGGGTACTTAGCGTCACCCTCGTTGGATGGCTGCCAGACACAGCCCCTCACTGACGCTATGTTTATTATCATATCCTCTAAGTGGCAACACTTCCACAATGGCTGGAGTGTCGTAACATGAGCACTGACCCCTGTTGTGGTGGTAAGTGAACCTCTAGGTCACCCCAGTCCTCTGTGTTCAACCCAGCCACCTCCAGCCCAGTGTGTGCATTGCCTTACATGGCCGTGCACAGTAAACACCCTGGAATGTACCGCTATTGTGATGAGGAGGGGTAGACTGAGATGGTTGGTTTGGGTATTTGGGGAGGGTGGAGAATGACAGATGGGTGTAGAAAGTGAGAAGTGTGTTGGAATGATCTCCTGACTGAATGGCTACATCAGACTGGTGGTGTTTGGTGGGAACAAAATCACTTTTATTGCTGTGTGGCAACTACAGTATAAGTGCCATGTCCAGGCCAGCTATACGGTGCTATCATAGCTTCGTTTTTCGTCTCGTTTCGTTTATAAAGGCTCCAACCTGCTTGCATGCATCGGCCTTGATCACACAATGGCGGCTCTCCATGATGCTTGATCTCTGGCAGCCTCCCTATCCAGTCCCTTATCCCTGAGTTCACACTCACTGACCTCGCCCCAGGCTTTCTTCGGTCTGCTTCTCGCAACCCTAACCCTAATGTTCACACCTCTCACTTTCTGCTGCCTTATTACTTGGCAAATTATTAACAAGGCAAATGCTAAACACTTGCGGTCATATTAAAAGTGTTCAGGAACGACAAAAGCAATTCTCGCCGCAAATCGTGTGTAGGTGAACAGTGAATGAGTTTGGCATAGTATGATGGCCAGCATCACTTCACGATTAGAAATTATAAACGGATGTAATCAATTCGTGCTTAGCCTCTCACATTCCATCCCCCCAACTTACACCTTCCTCTCCCATACACCTCTCTACTCCATCCCTCCATCTCATCCTCGATCTCCCCCTCCTCTCCCCCCCTTCACTTCACTCACATACACTCTTTTATTGTGCAGGGATAGACTATCGAATGTATTAGGTACATGGTTAGACAGTTTATTATTTGTCGTGTGTAGATAAACTTATGTCTTTATGTCGCTTAATTAGTTACAGTTTAGCATTTACTGAAGATTTATTTTGGTATTTTAATCATTTAACTTCAATACACACCAATCAGGATATGTTTTATTTCATGATTCATAGTACACCTGCTATACTCATAATACACGAGTATACCATAACATTTGTACAAAAATTACGTTTTCTTTCATTGTGTATTTTACGGCGACGCTGAGGCAAAATAAGGAAGTAAAGGAGCGTTGTGGTGTTGATGTGGATGTGGAGTTACGTGAAGAGACAGACAGACAAATAAGGAAGTAAAAGAGCGTTGTGGTGTTGATGTGGATGTGGAGTTACGTGAAGAGACAGACAGACAAAGGAGTAGCGTAGAGTTGTTGATGTGGATATTGAGTCAGTGGAGACAGACAGACAAATGAGGAAGTAAAGGAGCGTTGTTTTGTTGATGTGGATGTAGAGTTGCGTGGAGAGACAAACAGACAAATGAGAAAGTGAAAAAGCGTTGTGTTGATGTGGATGTGGAGTTACGTGGAAAGGCAGACAGACAAATGAAGAAGTAAAGCAGCGTTATGGTGTTGATGTGGATGGGGAGTTAACAGAGATAGAGAGACAATGAGGAAGTGGAAGGTTGTAGTGGTGTTGATGTGGATCTGGAGTTGCATGGAGAGACAGATAGACAAACGAGGAAGTAAAGGAGAGTTATGGTGTTAATGTGGATGTGGAATTACGTGGAGAGACAGACGAACATATGAGGAAGTGAGGGAGCGTTGTGGTAGTGATGTGGATGTGATTGAAAGTGTTGGGAGAAGTACCCTGAGATCATTTGGCCATGTGGAGGTAATGGAGATTGAGAGACTGACTAGGAGAGTGTATGTGAGCGAGGTGCAGCGTGAGAAAGGGAGAGGGAGGCCGAGGAAGAGGTGGAAGGATGTGGTGGTGAGAAGAAAGAGGAAAGTGTGAGCAGGAGGGAAGACAGACAGATGCTGAAGGACAAGATGACATGGAAGGTTTTTGGCAAAGCACTTCTTCGTGACTAGCACCATATGAGAGTGTATTTCACGTAACTAAGTGGCAGAATAAGACAATGCTTCGGCTCCTCTTACATAGCTCTTCTACGTGACTAGCATCGTATTCCAGAGTTAATCTATTGTTATATCTCAGCAGTGATGATGGAGAATGGGCAATAAATACGATAATCATTTCGTTTCCTTTTTTCTTTTCGTTTCGTTTCGTTTATAAAGGCTCCAAAATGCATGCGTCGGCCTTAATCACCTAATGGCGGTTCTCCATGCTGCTCGATCTCTGGCAGCCTCCCTGTTCAATCCATTATGATCTCGTCTCAGGTCTTTTTCGGTCTGTCTCTCGCAACTCAACCCGCAGCATTAACACTTTTCACTTTCGGCACCCAATTGTAATCCCCCGTCCTCTCCACATGCCCAAACTATCTCAGTCTACCCCTCCTCATCACAGCACCAATACACTCCAGTCACATCCTACCTCCCAAACCATCTCAATCTACCCCTCCTCATCACCACCAATACACTCCAGTCATATCCTACCTCTCGACTCTTTCATCGTAAACCCAGCCCCCCAAGGCCTTGCACTCAGGGACGCACTACACATCCACCTAACTATTGTCATTTCTGTACATTTGAGTCTGCGATTATCCTCTTCCTTTACTGCCCAGGTCTCACTACCATACAGCATTACACTACGAATATCCTCTTCCTTTACTGCCCAGGTCTCACTACCATACAGCATTACACTACGAATATCCTCTTCCTTTACTGCCCAGGTCTCACTACCATACAGCATTACACTACGAATATCCTCTTCCTGTACTGCCCAGGTCTCACTACCATACAGCATTACACTCCTAACACATGCTGCATACAAAGACCCCTTAGCACGGAGGGAGAGCCCTCTCAATGTCAGGAAAGGCAACAGCTCCCTGAACTTCTTCCAACCACTCCTCACTCTAGCCACACAGCTTGCTCCATCATCATCATCATCATCATCCGAACTTCCTTCCCCGCCCTAGGTAAGGGTGAGGAGTAACAAAGTCCAGAAAGCCTAGGTATGCCCAGTTCAATGAGCCACGCTTCCATTCACTCATCATTCAAGCCCCCGGAATCCTGGCTCCATCAGATAAGGAAAAAAAAAAAAAACACCGATGTCAGTAGCTTCTCATATACCCATCTGATCTAGTAAATCCGGACAATGTCACATTAAAAAGGGTTGGCAAATCCCTGGTTATGTGCTCCACACAACATTCATCCAGCCAGCTCGATGTCTTGTCCGTCCCTTAGCCTCACCGACTTTCATACATCTCTTTCTCACACACTCATCCACCATATCTCTCCACCTTCTCCTTGGCCTACCTCGCCTCCTCCCTCCTTCAAATTCGCTCAGATATACCTTTTCCACCACTCTATTGTTATTCATTCTCTCCACATGTCCATACCATCTCAGTATACTCTCTTCGATTCTGGAGTCACCAACTTCCTCACTCCACATCTTTCACGAGTCACATTATTTCGTATCCTATCCACCCTCTGTACTCCACATACATTCCTCACCAGTCGCATCTCCACTGCTTCTACTCTCGACTTTTCATTTTCATGCCACGCCATAGTCTCACATCGATATGTTAAAGTTTGCACTAACACTCTTGGCACTAACCGTCCTTCATGTAAGCTTAGTGCTCCTGCAACACTCAAGTCTGTTTCTTATCAAGGCCTTCATTGCACCAGCTACTTTCCTTCCTTGTGTTACTCTACCTTCTACTTCTTTTGTACATTTTCCTCTCTTTTCTATCACTGTACCCAGGTATTTGAACTCTCTCACCAGTTCCAGTCTCTCTTCATTCACTGTAACATCACACTGGGAGTCACCTTCTCTCTCATTAACCATCACTTTACTCTTTTCCACATTTATTCTAAAGGCACGACTCTCACAGACATCAGCAAAGCTCTGCACTAGCCTACGAAGTTCTTGTCAGGTACTTGCAAGCAGTACTGCATCATCAGCATACAACAAATTGGAGATATTCCATCCATCACCATTCATTACCAACGCCATCCCTCTCTCCATTACTCGTGTTTTTACTTCTCTCATCACCCCATCCATATATATATATACTGAACAACCACGGGGACATCACACAACCTTGTCGCACGCCCACACCGATCGTGAACCATTCACTCAGATGCCCATTTACCCTTACACATGCTTCACTACCATCATCATCATCATTATCATAATAATAATAATAATAATAATAATAATAATGATGACGATGATGATGATATTGATGGTGATGATGATGATATTGATGGTGATGATGATGATGATGATGATGATGATGATGGTGATGATGATGATGATGATGATGATGATGATGATGATGATGACGATGATGATGATGATGATGATGATGATGATGGTGATGATGATGACGATGATGATGATGACGATGATGATGATGATGATGATGATGATGGTGATGATGATGATGATGATGATGGTGATGATGATGATGATGATTCTTGTCGACAGATAGACGTAAGGAACTGAAGGAATTCCACAGCAAGCCATGAAGAAAGTCAGGGGGAAGGCAGTCAGCCAGCCAGTCAGTAAGCCAGTCAGTAAGCCAGTCAGCCATCACTTACCTGCGTTAAAAGCTAAGTAATATTTCGCCTGTTAGATTAGATAGATAGATAGATTGATAGATAGATGGATGGATGGATGGATGATAGACTGATAGATAGATGGATAAATAAATAGATGGCTGTAGGGATGGAGGGATGGGTGGATAGATACGTGGACATATAGAGAGATAGATAGATAGATAGATAGATAGATGGGTGGATAGATAGATAGATAGGAAACTTCACACTTCTCTCTAACACACATTGTACACTTCATACTGACACACACACACACACACACACACACACACACACACACACACACACACACACACACACCCTGCCTAGGTAAACTCTTTCACTTTTATCTATCAACTACCTTTCATTCTTGCTTGAAGTTTGCTCTCATTCAGCCAGTCCCAAAGAAGGGTGACCATTCCCAACCCTCTAACTATCGTCCAATTGCTTTTACGTCCTGTGTCTCAAAAGTTTTCGAGTCAATTCTTAACAGAAAATTTTTAAAGCATCTTTCCTATCACAACCTTCTTTCTGATCGTCAGTATGGGTTCCGTCAGGGAAGCTCCACTGGCGATCTTCTCACATACCTTTCAGATTCCTGGTCATCCTCCTTTCGGGACTTTGGCGAAAGCTTTGCCGCTGCACTTGACCTCTCAAAGGCTTTCGATCGAGTCTGGCATAAATCTTTAATTTCCAAACTGCCGTCTTACGGGCAGAGAGAGAGAGGCAGACAGAGACAGGCAGAGAGAGAGACAGACAGGCAGACAGACAGAGACAGAGAGACAGACAGACACGGAGACAGACAGAGACAGAGAGACAGACAGACAAACAGAGTGGCTGGGGACGAGAGGCCAGAAGAGACGGGCTGGGGACGCGCCTGACGTATCATATTCTCTCGTCTGGCGCGTCCCCAGCCCGTCTCCTTGACTCTCGTCCCCAGCCACTCCCTCCACTCCCCCTCCTCTCCCTTAGTCATTTTCTCTTCCTCCTTCCTTCCTGCTTCCTTCCTTCCTTCCTTTCTTCCTTCCTTCCATCCATTCTTCCTTCCTTCCCTCCTTTCTTCCTTCCTTCTTTCCTTCCTTCTTTCCTTTCTTTCTTTCTTCTATCCTTCATTCATTCATTCCTTTCTTCCTCTTCCTTCCTTCCTTTCTTCCTTTCTTCCTTCCTTTCTTCCTTCCTTCCTTCCATCGATCCTTCCTTCCTTCCTTCCTTCCTTTCTTCCTCCCTTCCTTCCTTCCTCCCTTCCTTCCTTCCCTCCTTCCTTCCTTCCTTCCTTCCCTCCTTCCTTTCATCCATCCCGTCTGTCTGTCTGTTGTCTATTAGGTATCTCCATATATACATACTAATGGCCTACCTACCGTCCTGCCTACATATCTACTTACCTACCTACCTTCGTATCTACTTACCTACCAGCCTACCTACCTATTTATCTACTTACCTACCTTCCTACCTACTTACCTACCTACTGACCTATCTACCTACTTTATTCTTGCCTACCTACCGACCTGCCTACCTACCTACCAACCTACTTACCTACCTACCAACCTACTTACCTACCCACCTATTTCTCTGTCTACCTACCTACCAATCTACCTACCTACCTATCTAAATACCTACCTACTTTGCCAACCTCCTTATCTACCTACTTACCTACCTACTTACGTTTATTCTTGCCTACCTACTTGCCCACGTTCATCAGTTACCTGTAATTGCCCAGCCTCAGTACTGATGCACACACACACACATACACACACACACACACAAGTATTCTAAGGTAGGACTTGATGGTGGGGAAAGGAGTGTGTGTGTGTGTGTGTGTGTGTGTGTGTGTGTGTGTGTGTGTGTGTGTGTGTGTAACACACTCTAACCTAGCCACACTCTAACCAAGGCAAGACTATGAATATTGTCCACTATACTCTACTCTAACTTGGCCTAAAACTCCCCTATTTCCGTCCTGAATGCTGAGTTGTAGCAATAGATGAACACTGGAAGATGATGCTGGTCACGAAGATGTGCTGAGGCAAGGTTGTAGAGCCATAGCATTGTACTTTCTGCCACTGAACTACGTGAAATCAGCTGCAAAGGAACGAAAATCTGGGCCAAGTGAATGTGAAAAGAATATATCTCCCGCAGTTTATATATAATGTTATTGTACGAACATTTATATCAACAGTTACCTTTTTTTCCTTCATAATATGTAAGAACGACGTCGAACCAAGTTTTTGAAAAGATCCAGGAATGTAAGAGGTCTCTGTGGTAAGAAATTAAGGAGAAAAGTGTCGTGGGTGTTGGCGGAGCATTGCGGTGAGATGTGCAGGCACACGCATGACTGTACACACACACACACACACACACACACACACACACACACACACACACACACACACACACACAATACTCTCTAATGGAACTTGCTGGTGGGAAAATGTGTGTATGTAACTGGTGGTGTGAGAGGTTGCCATGGTAACACACAGGCACCTCCCACTAGTCAACCAAAGACTTCCTTAGCGATATATTTTTGGACAAGGCTGATTAACATCCTTTTGTACGTTTTTTATGCAGATTATGGTAAAGCTTGAAGTATTTATACAGCACAGTAGGAGAGCAAGGTGTAATAAGCAAAATAAATAGCTAAGGAAGAGGTGCTAGGGAGTTGTAGAATGAGTTTATAGCTGTAATTTTTAGCAGAGCGTTCCATTAATACATCCATTATATTCCGGATCAAAGACTTTTATCACTGGAATGAATCTTTGTCTCAAAATACGTTATATGGGACACTATTCACCAGCCTCATGTTATCAATGGTGAAGGATGCTCATGCACAATATAATTATTGAAGACTAACTTAGTGTCACGTGGAAGGCTTATATATTCCCGATTCATAATCTAAACATAGTCTACCCCGTAACCGTTCTCTTATATCCCGTTCTGCCTTATCTCGCTTGTGCACTAGATGGTGTGAAGGTAATGGCCTCGCAGTTTTAACGTTGAGTCGTTACTCCGTAGCTTTTCTCCTCCGTGGAGTCGAGTACTTCATACTGATATTCATGCTTTCGTGAAGCTGTGGTGCTTCATTCAGAGTCGAGGTGAAATAAACCTGCATGAAATTAGTTAGTTAACCAGGAGCAATGGGACGTGAATAACCTTGCACGGCGCTAGACCAGAGTCCATACGTGAGGGAGTAAGTTGGATAAATTAGTGACTGATGTTAGAGGACATCGACAGTGGATCCAGCCGTTGAACTAAAGCTTGATGTATCTAGTGGGAAGGTGGTAGTCGGATATTAACCATTTATGGAGGTATGTTCTATATTTACTACTTGTACAGCTTTATTTTGGACTTACATTTGATAGTGATAGTTTTAAGAATAGGTGATAGGAGTGATTTGAGTGACACTGGTGGTTGAATATTTGTAAATCTGCATTTAATTCATGTGTACAGCTGAAATGTTTATGTATATATTAATCATTGTTAGGACGGCCACATATAGAGGGAGGTGGTTTTTGTCTTGGGGGTTGTTCGTAGGAAAGTGCTGGGCTGTAGCAATAACGACTAGTGGGGTAGGTCATCCAGGGAGTGGGTACGGTTTGGTGGGAATTGGCTAGTAGTGATGAGAGGCGCGGTGCAGCATAGCCCCTTCCCTTGTCCCCTGTATTTTTCCATATCGTGGAGCAGTGGCTTTAAACTGCAAGATTAAGGACTGACAACGGGGTTAGTTAGATTTATAGGTACTTTTACATCAAGGTATTGACGAAAATAAAGAAATCGTGAGGGAAATTGGTGTGGTTATATTGAAAAGTGACCTGTGTTCGTCACTTGCTTCACTTTTTCATTTTATTAGTTATGTATTTACCGTCACGTTTTTCGTGGCTAGCCTTTGATAGCTTGTTCAGTTCATGTTGTACTGTTGTTGGTCTGTTTTGACAGTGAACCTTAGTGTGTGTGTGTGTGTGTGTGTGTGTGTGTGTGTTTTAAGTAATGATCAGTTTCTGTTCTACCAGCATTTTTCCACCATATTCTCTCCTACACCCTGACCCTCTGACCCCCATATCCACATTATGTCCACCATATTGGGTCGGTGGCTGGCACAATGTTGACTCTTCACTACATTTAATTACTGCCTCCATTGTTTTGGGACCTGCAGTATTAGTCTGCCATTTTTTCCAATCCGTCAGCTCTGATTGAATAGGGTTTTGGTCAATTAAATCGTCTGTGGTTTGTTCGTGTCGTTCTGGGAGGGTTGCATAAAACTGTCATTAACTCCTTGAGGAAAAATCATGAACATTTATTGGTTTATTAAACCAGCAATGTCTAGCTGACCAGACTCCAATTGGAGCCAAGCAACCGCCCCTGCAGGGTGGTTCGTCTTGACTAAGTCATGACATTAAATTCCTAAAAATTAGCGTATTATTTGTGCAGAACTAAGCTAATTCTTTCTTACGTCGTCCAACAAGTGGTTTCTTCATTCAGTGTATGTTTCGTTCAATGTTTACAAGATTTAATTGCTTATCATTGCTTCGTCTGGGATCGAATAGAAATAGTTTTCCTCAGTTTTCATTCATATTCCACTTATCTCGTAATTAAGAGGAATGAGTATGGCTGAGAGGAATGAGTGGCTGAATGTCTGAAACACATTACACATTACATTTTACCAAAGTGTATTAATAATGCTTTAAACTCCACATGTGCCGTGGCTGCTCAGTCGAGTTGAGAAGACTGGTGAGTGGACGATGATGTCACTGCCAAACCAACGTGACCTGGATGGGTGAGAGGTCTCGGTAAAAGCAGTAGCCGGCACACAGCACTCACGGACACATCTCCGCCTCATTTCACTCTCTCTCGCCCCTCTCATACCGTCTACTTCAAGAATTCCAGACTATCGATGTTAAGTACCATCTCAGCAAGTGGCCTACCGCAGCCGCAGACAGCAGCAGTTTGTGGCAGCAGAGAAGGCTGAGCAAGGCGCCTATAGTGCAGTGAAATTTGACTAACGTGTGGCCATAAAAATCCTTGTGAACCCATTAAGTTGTATGGATATGGAAAAAATGTGGAGAATATAGAAAGTGTGGTGGGATATAAAGTGGAAGATATAAGAAATTGCTAAGGACATAGGAAATAAAGGATAAGTGAACAAAGTTAGTAGAAGAAAGTAGTAAGGTATGGCCAGGAAATATTTTGGAAGAAATTGAGAATAACTATGGATTTAGCTATGAAAATAGCTATGTGGAGTAGACTACAAGTTGTCATACACCGTACACTTTACACAGTCATTCTCAGTTAATGTAGTTTTACGTGTGTATTGGGTGTGAATGTATTTACTTTGTAAATCAATACTGTTCTTTCACTTTCCTTAACCTATGCAGACTTACACAACTGTTGTCACTTATAAAAGGGTGGCCTGATTTGAGGAATATGGCATGTGTGGCGGGTAGAGTAATTCTTGAGACATGACTTTCCCATGCTTTGAAGTGATATTCTCCTGCAGCAGACGACGCCCCGCCATAACAAGGCAGTGGGAAGAGTATCGGTTTATTACCTGGATAAATGTCGCATTTAGAACTGGACTCTTTAACAGGGGCACCATAGTCTGCTGCACATCGGCCTGTTATGTGGGTGTATGGTTACCACTCAGCGTTGCATATGGTTTTCTGGGTAACAGGGAACCATTGGGCTTGTTACGTGATGCACTCGCCTGAAGTGGGTAGAATAATAGACAGGAAGGATGAAAGATACAGGAAGAGGAGGACTGAAACAAAGAAGTAGGCAGCACTACAGGAGAGTGGATGTTGTTGCCACCTCTACCAATCGGCACGTTAGAGTATAATAAAACTGGTGTCACTGTTAATAAGTATAATTTCATCTTTATAACCTTCTCCCGGAGAGGGTATATAAGCTGTCAGTTCAGTTTGGGGTCCTAAACTTTTGAAATGCATAAAAACTTAGGCGTTAATACTCCTAATTTTCAGAGGAAGGACGTTCTTTGAGACTAACCCATTACGGTGTTTCTATAAAGTGAAAAAATTGCCCTGTAGTAAGACGAGGCTTAGTCTAGGCAATGATGTTAACCCTTTCAAAAGCATGACATTTTCTAATTTAAATGTCTCAAAATTATTTAACTTCATCGTTGGCTTTTTTTTTTTCTTTTCAATTTTCTGTTGTAAAAGGCTTGCCGGCTTCTGGCCATTAGTTCCTTCTTCCCTGCCTGAAAAAAATAGAGGGGGTTAATGAAGGCTATATCTACGACTATATATAAGAACTACAGTCCGAAGAGTCTCTAAAGTCTTTTAGGGACAGCGTGAATAATTCTTCATAAGATTGAAAGGAGTAAGCATTATTGTTTTAATATTACAGGCGCCTTGGGTTTGTTAGGACGCTGATATACAGAGGGAATTTCGTAGCCAAAATATCGAGGAACCAATAGAGAATGATTCCAACAGAGCTTGATGCTTAGAGGAAAACAGGTCACGAATACCGGCGTGGGTGAGATGGGCAGCTGTCAAAAATAGCGACGTGAAAGGGAGAGCAAGGAGGGGGGGAGGGAGGGGGGGAAATGGAGAGCGATGGAAGCCGAGGGAAAGATGGAGGGAGAGGGAGAGAAATGGAGGGATGGGGAGATGGAGGAAAGGAGGGAGGGGGGTAAAGGACAAGCAGGGACTGAGGAGAGAATATTTTACATAACAATGGGCAATAGCAAGAGATGCCTTATAACTATTAAACTCTGCCACTCGCACAAACGTTAGGTGATACTGGATATTAGTCTTGGACATATTTAGCTATATTATTTCTCCATCCCTAAGCAGCTTTTCTTCTTCAGACAACCTAAGAGCACAATGTAACATCTGGCGTATTTGTGAGGGAAGATGAGAGAGACTGGCTGTTGTGGTCTACACGTAGTCAGGAAAGCTACAACGTAGGACAGATTTAGCAGTTTATTTCATCCTTATGCAAGATTTTTCGTGCTAGTCAACCTCAGGGCACGAGTAACAACTGGCGTGTCTGTGTGAGGGAAGATGAGAGAGTTGACAGTTGTGGTTTACACGCGAAGCCAAGCATGTGCTCCTGTCAGCTAGCGTCTGTGATTCTTGTTAACATTTACAGAGTCCATGTTACGGATCGCCTTCTTGATAACGCGTCCTTTATAAAGTTTCATTGCTATTACAAAAACATCTGACATTGTTTTGGAGGATGACGGTTGCTTAATACAGTTCCATTATTGCCTGTAAATTTTATCTTCCGTTTTCCTCCAATACACAGTACCAGCTGCATATAGAAGTTTATAATACTTTAGAATATACCCCTGACTTGAAATGGTGCCTACAAACACGTGTTAAAATGTTATCTTGCTTCTACGCCCAAGGTAAAGAGAATATAAGGTAGTTTAACACGGGGGAGGGGGGGAAACTTGTCTGTCTGTGCATGACGTCACAGATAATCCAGACTGAGGGTCCCTGCCAGCCACTCACCTACCTGCCCTGTGATATCACCTCCCCAGCCTATAGGGGTTATTTTTATTTGCATCCTAAACTGCATGCAGAGCAATGAAGAAGTTAATGCTATGCTTTTGAAATATAAAACATGTCTTCAAGAAGGACTATCTGTTTTCAGAGAATATAGGAATGTCGTATACAGGGTCATACAGACAGATCCGACGTCACACGTGCCTGTAAGCTGGTTGATTGAGACACATCTGAAAATATTGACAGAGATCACTGGTTGAGAGTATAGCAACACTAAACACCTACCAAATGATCCGGAAATTGCCAGTTTACATTGGTATACCATCACATTCGTTTTCTTTCACTCTCTCTCTCTCTCTCTCTCTCTCTCTCTCTCTCTCTCTCTCTCTCTCTCTCTCTATTATCCCTGACGTCACAGCCTGCTCGAGTCGGGTGAACTTACCTCTCATAATTCTCATTACCTTGTCTAAGCCCCTTGTTAAATCCTGTTCCGGTGACGGGACATGCAGGAGTGTGTTAGGGTGCGTGTGCTTGCCTCTGCGTCTTGTAAAATCATATGCTGGTGACGGGACATGCAGGAGTGTGTTAGGGTGCGTGTGTTTGCCTGTGTGTCTTGTAAAATCATATTCTGGTGACGGGACATGCAAAAGTGTGTCAGCGTGCGTGTACATGCTTCTCTTGTCTCCCTGTCTGCTTCACTGCCTGCCGAGCCTACCTCTTCCAACAACACGGAACACTGGAGGATATTAATATTCCAGTCAACGCAGGTGCATGTGCGTGCGTGCGTGTCATCATCATCGTCGTCGTCGTCGTTATCTTCCTCTTCCTCCTCCTCCTCCTCCTCCGTGGCTGTGTCTCCCTGCAGGGCAACACTTTACAAAAGGTGGTGTTCGTGCTGGCTGACGATACATCCTGAAACCTTCCTTAAATACCCTGCCTAATGGGTCAAAGTATCCTCGTGTGTTACTAATCCAAACTAAACGGATAATAATATAGCACTTAAAGCAACAATAAGGTGTGATACGCAAAATAATTGACTTAAGAAGAAGTGTTGCGGTGTGCCATGCCAACGAGAGGGGCATAAATGGTGTGTCGTGTGGTCGTAAAGCTTAGTTAGTTACCGGGAACATCACCCACACTGTTAACGCCAAGCCTTTCTCCTCCCTGTCAATGCCGCCGTCACCACCTTTTCCTCCCTCTTCTTGTCTTCATTACCTGTCAGCCTTCGTCCCCAGGTGCTGAGGAGGAGCCTACACGTGGTGGCACTGTGCACTCATAGTTTCCTGCACCTCGCCATGAGAAGGGCCTTGGTCTGACTCTTGTGAGACGCTGTCTACCACACTGGGATTACGGATACGAATATCTACACGTTGCATGTACTGTACTGTACCTGTACGACGGTCCCGTAGGAGCAGTTTCTGATTGTGGTTGACGGGTCTGCTCAGCTAGACTAACCGATGTTAAGCAACAACCTGCTCTGTCTACCCGTCCGTCTGACTGCCTGTCTCACCCTTTGAGTCTCCTGTCCACTGGCAACAGCCACCATGCATTTCAGATAGCAGAACCCTCAGGCACATTAGTCATGCAGACATATCACTCGTATCTTCCTCATCTTCTGTTGCCATCATGCACTTCGGTAAACAGACTCTCCATGCACACCCTCCCCACGGCGAGGTGCAGGGAAATATATGGAGGTTTGGCTCGCGGATGCATGTCGCAGCTGCTCCACCCAGGGTGTCCAACGCCACCACGCACAGGCTTCTCATCAGCGCCAGGCAAAACATATAGGAATATGTAGTATGCAGGCAAGAAAGCACTCTGGTTGGCTGGCAGGCTGACAGGTAGGCAGGTGGTGTTAAAAATAATATACAATAAAAAAAAAAAAAGTGACAAAAGAGGCAAGGAATACACAGTAAAATCTGAAAAAAAAAAAAAAAAGACAAAGAAGGCAAGAAATGTACAATGAAAAAAAAATGACAGAGGAGAAAATATATGTATAATAGGATCAGCAAAATAAAAGGCAGACGAGAGAGGAAAGCCTAACATAAAGCTGAAGATGGGAGTAAAATCAAGAACCTAAGCAGGAAAACTTGGTGTTTGACAAAGTGGGGCTGACGGTGTTGACAATTCTTTATGACTTGTCTTTTACCTGCTCCTTTTTATTTTTCATATCTATTCATTCACTTTCATCTCTCCCTCATTCCTTCCTTCATCTCTTATTCTTCTCTCATTAATTCATTCGTTTCCCTTTCTTCGTCAGCCATTTTTCACTTCCATATGTCCTGATGTGACTGGCTTCCTCCCACGTGCAGTGAGAAATCTTAGTAGTACTGGTAGCTGATACAGCCTCAAGTTCATCTGAAATGTGAACCCAGTAAACACCTGGCTAAAGTTACCCTTCTGCTACAGTCCACCATTACTCTTTTGGGGAATAGGGTGGCAACTGAGGGACGTTTGTGTGACCAGGCATCAGAGCCACGCGGTCTTATCGAAGCCACGAGGCCAAGACCCTCCTCTCCAGCACCTGTTATTGCTATGACAGGATTTACACAAAGAACAGCAAACTTACCTGTATTTTTTTATGGAAGGATGCAGATGAGAGAGAGATTCAGTCCTGTATTCACGTCGTGTAAGGAGGCTCCCTAACACCTCTTCCTTAGCGATTTATCTTCCAAACCACTCATTAATATCCCCGGGTTTCCTCCTTATGTCTTTTCAATATCGACATAGATTGCATGAATAACACACAAGTATATAGTAACGGAGCAGAATTAGAAATAAATCGGTAAGGAGGAGGTGTTAGTAAGCTTCATAGCCTTACTAGGATACCGCCCTCAGCCTGCAGTCCACCAGGTTCGCGTTTTAGACGAACCTGGAACTTCAAATTATACTTCTAATCCTCGTCTCCTTCTTGTTCTTTTAAAAAAATCTTAATTTACGACAGAAATAAGATCGTAAGTTTTTTTCCAGCATCATCATCCCTGTTTCTACGACCTCCGACTCGCCTCCGTCTCTCTCTCATTACTCCACATTTTTTTTTTTTTTTTTTTTTTTTGCGAGGAAGATGGAACCAAAGGCCATGAGCCCGCAATAACTGTTCCTTCCAAGAGAAGAACAAAATACAAGGGAGAGCCAAATTCAAGATCCGATCATTTCGAGATGCCTGGACACACTGCGTTTAAAAGACTGGAGATCATAGGA
>NW_027643844.1:120000-129952 GCF_032717465.1 Coenobita brevimanus
GGAAGAAATAAGTGCGCTGATTCATAATTTTTTCGACATTGTGTCATGTAGGCTATCACCATATTTTAAATGAGTTTCTTCTTAACACTGGCATGTTTAATCGAATTTTTGTGAACATTATATCAATAGGCTATAATTTGTTTGTAGTAAAGGCAATATTGGCAGACAATGCTAGTTTTACCACATATGTCGAAGTAGTACTTGTTCCGTTATAGTATTCTCGCATCGTCTTCAACGGTATTGCCAATTGTATTTATTTATTTTGAAAAATCGCAACAGTTGTATGCACTTAAGGATCAATTGATGCATGATTTAATTCTCAGGATTTGAGGGATGTTTGAGCTACAACATTTGTAAAAATAGGAGAGTTATAAGACTTACGATGTACTTAGGGCTGCCCCTCACATGGCGCAACTCTACGAGGAGAATTGACAACGCCGCATAGGGTATGCGCTCGTTTTCTAGGGCCCCAGAATATGCACTTAAGTGAAAAGTTGCTCTTACGCCCAAAGATGATGGATTTGCGAGGATTTCTGAGCTTTCAGAATCCGCCCCCAGCACTGTAAATGGCTTCCTGGTGTACAGGAAACCATTTGGCTTGTCACTCAGTGTAAAGTCACCCACAGGTAGAGGGAAGAGGAAAGAATGATGGAGAGAAAGACGGAGGAGGGAGTGTAAAGTTACCCGACGGCAGAAGGACGAGGAAAGACTGAAGGAAAGAAAGACAGAAGAGGATGGAAGGAAAGAAGGATGGAGGAGAGGAAAGCGCAGACACCCGAGAGCAGCACTACATCGAGCGAGTGGTACTGTATATAATAACCATTATCATATGCTTCTCGTAATTACTTACATGTCTCCCATCTAAAAGTATACACTATTCTATGTTCATTATGGCTTGACCAGAAATATTACCTTATAAGTCTGTAACACACACACACACACACACACACACACACACACACACACACACACACACGCTAAAACATAAGGTTATATCTTAAAACATTGGTCAGGGAAACAATTAGGTTATCCTATCTACAAGTCAGTATTTGTCATCTGGATTATTCTGGACAGTGGACAGTCACATTGGAATAATTAAGCACGGCAATGGGTACGGAAAAGGCACGGAAAAAAAAGTAATTTCGTACCGTACCGTACTTAAAGAAATGTCGTACCGTAATTTGGCACCGTTCTTACTGGTGAAAAAATACCATACCGTACCGTACTTCCCTACAGTACCGTCCCGTACTTTTGGGGCGCAAACGTGTGTGTGTGTGTGTGTGTGTGTGTGTGTGTGGAGGGGGGAGGGGAGAGGAAGAGGAGGAGGAGGAATTATAGAGGAAAGAGTACATAAAGAGAAGAATGCAAGGAAGGTGGAAGGAAGAATGTGGAAAGGAGCAGAGAGGAGAAAGAAAAGATGAAGTTAAGGGGTATATGGAAAAGAGAATGGAACAGAGAGGGATACATGAGAGAGAGGGGAGAGAGAAAGAGAAACAACAGGAAAGGGAAGGAAAAGAAAGGAAAAGGGAAAAAAGAGGAGATGAAAGGGGGAAAGGAGGTAGGATACAGGAAAGAACACAGACGACATAAGAAAGAGGAAGTGTAAGGAGATGTCGAAAAGAGAAGAAGAGGGAAAGAAATACACGGGGAAAAGGGAAAGAAGGGAGAGAAAGAGAAGTGAGAAAGAAAAGAGACAAACGTGAAAGAAAAGATAAAGGGAAAAAAGGAGGGAAAGGAGAGAGGAGAGGAAAGAAGAGACACGAAAGTGGGAGGAGAGAAGAGAAAGAGAGGAGGAAAGAAGAAAAGAGAAGGGTGGTGAGAAAATTGATTGAGGTGTAAAGTGGGGAAGCGATTAGAGAGAGAGAAAGGAAGGGGAGAGAGGGTTATGGGGGGGGGAAGGATTACAGGAGAGAGAGAGAGAGAGAGAGAGAGAGAAACAAATAAAGACACTGAACGATAAACAACGGCACAATGACGAAGGCATGAGAGGAATTGCAGAACCTAAATTTTTTGCATCATTTCGTTCTGTTTTTTTTTTATCTCTTTATCGTAGTTTTTTCTTGTCTCAGTCAGCTCCAACCTTCTCTTTGCTTATCTCTCTCCTCTCCTCCTCCTCCATTAACCTAGTAAGCATTCTCTATTTTCAACTCTTTCTCTCTTGAAGGGAGAAACCTGTACTGTACACAGGAAAAATCATCTGGTAAATTACCAATATGCGGGGAATCGAACCCGGGACTCTCAGATGAGAGCCAGGCTGCATACCACTACACCACGACCAGGTAAAAGTTAACTCACGTTGTCACAATCTTGTAACCAACGTCCCTCCGCCCCCACTGTGGGCATCAAGAGGATGAGTTATCCCCCTGGCACTCGGGCAAGTAGATGCTTTTAATCTATCCCAAACACTTACGGCAAGTCAGAATGAAGAGAGAAACCTGTACTGTACACAGGAAAAATCATCTGGTAAATTACCAATATGCTGGGAATCGAACCAGGGACTCTCAGATGGTGTAGTGGTATGCTGCCTGGCTCTCATCTGAGAGTCCCTAGTTCGATTCCCAGCATATTGGTTATTTACCAGATCTTTTCTCTTCTTTCATCGTTCCTCTACGCCCTACACATGGACAGAGAAACCTGGACAGGTGAGGCGAGGCAAATGTCATATTTTCTCTTTTCCCCCCGGCTTGTCCGTCACTCTTCGTTCACGACTCCTTTCCCCCATCCCCCCCACCCCCCATCCCGTTTACCCTCTCTTCATAGCACCTGCCAGGCTGCACTCCCCATCCCCCCTTCCCTGCCCCCATACACACCAGTTCGCTAATCCGCCGACCTTGAACCGTGTGTGTGTGTGTGTGTGTGTGTGTGTGTGTGTGCGCATCCTTGACACAAGCAACTCCCTACATTTTTTTATCACAACCCATCCCTCCCTCTTCCCTACAGCTACTCTGCTATCACACACACACACACACACACACACACACACACACACACACACACACACACACACACACACACACAATGAGAAGCTCGTCTTCATTCTTCGTATACGCAGCTGCTCTCTCTCTCTCTCTCTCTGCTTTTCAAGATTCTGTAGGAGTGAATAGTAATGTCAGTGCAAAGTATGCCTTTATTATTGTGATATAAGTATTGCAAAATAAAACTTAGGAATATATTTAAAGAAAACAACTGCAGTAGGCTGGTTGGCCCATGAGAGGCGACTCCTCCTGATTTTGGATCTGCATACGAGAGAGAGAGAGAGAAGTGAGGAGTGACCACTTGTCCCTCTCTCTCTCTCTCTCTCTCTCTCTCTCAATAATCTGTAGCAGTGAATAATAATGTCAGTGCAAAGTATGCCTTTACTGTGATATAAGCATTACAAATTAAAACACTGGAACATATTTAGAGGAAACAACTGCAGGAAATCCTCTCGAGACGTCAGCATGTGGAACTGTCATTATTTCCCTGCGGGCCAATTAACGTCCACCTTCATACTTGCCTACTCCCTTCTGCCACCATTTTCGCCAATTCTCCTCATCTTTACTTTCCAATTCAGAGCATGTCATTTGTTATGATAATAATTGCACAAACACTCACACACACACACACACACACACACATATATATATATATATATATATATATATATATATATATATATATATATAAATATATATATATATAAGACAGACAGAGACAGAGAGATGGTCGATGGGGGAGGGAGGACGGGGAGAAGAAAGGATGGAAGAAAGTGTTTACTTTGAGAGAGAGAGAGAGAGAGAGAGAGAGAGAGAGAGAGAGAGAGAGAGAGAGAGAGAGATGCCACCATTTTCGCCAAAGACTCCACTATATTTCTCCTCATCTTTACTTTCCGATTCAGATCATGCCAGTAGTCATGAAAGTCATAATAATAATTGCACACACACAGATATATATATATATAGCAGGGGTTGAGAGAGAGAGAGAGAGAGAGAGAGAGAGAGAGGTGAGAAGTGTCCACGTGTCCCCTGGGAATGGCCAGCCTTCCCGGGTCATATGGGTAGGACTGAGAGGAGGTGAGGGAAGGAAGGGGATGGGGGGGTACGGTTCATATGGACGAAGATTTAGTGGAAAAATCGAAAAGGAAAAAGAAACTATCAGCTCAGCCCCTGAGTGTCCAGGTTTCTTTGTCCATGACTGTACGAAAGGAAAATTATTTCATGTTATTTTGTAAGAGCTTCGGGTACACAAAGTTACAAGGCCACAGGGAACGAACTGCATACCGAGGGTGTAATACTACGGCGGCTTAGGGGGGTTTATACCACTTTTCTTCAGTGATTTATTGTTCAACTGAGCGAAGGAGAGAATTTTACAAAGCCTTTGCCAAATTCGGAACACGAGTGACCGTGTGAAGGATTAAGAGGGCCCCTCGGGATTCTGAACCTTCCTCCTTCCCTCTTCAGTTTTCTTTCCTCTACACACACACACACACACACACACACACACACACACACACACACACACACACACACGACGCTTAAATAATAAAACAATGTGTAGGCTCTATTTATCTGTCAGTGTCCTGATATCGGTCCATATGAGGAGGGATGGAGGATGGGAGTGGCCCGGGTCGGAATGTGGGGAGGGGTTGGGTAAGGAAGCAATGAAATAGCCATGAAAGTTGAAGAAAAATTATTTTATTTTATTTTATTGTTTTATTACTATTCTTTATGAAAAAACATAAACTGATTTACAATAATATTACTGATCGAAGGATCAACAGTAGCATTTCCTTTATAAATATTCATTATATTCTAAAATTTACATTGAAAATACAATCTCTCTCTCTCTCTCTCTCTGTCACTCGATATTCATGTCTCCCTCATCTAAACCTTCCCCCTTCCCCCATCCCATTAATCCGATCCCTCCTCTTCCCTATGCTATACACCAAGGGCACAGCGTGGGACCGGTGTGGTGGCGGTTGATGGTTGGGGACCCAGGGAGGAGGGTAAGGTTTGATGGTGACCTGCTAATCCCAACCCTTCCCCCATAATCTGGGGACTCCGGTCGCCGCAGCCTCCCTCTCCCGCACCCACACTCTGTAGCCTCACACTTGTATTTACAATGCGTTTTTCGTGGATGTATATGTAGATCACTATGTATAAGTTTTATGTGTGTACAAATGTATTACTGTTTGTGACCTCTGTTTCCTATTCCATTCACCGATCTTGTGTACGTGAATATGTATATACATATGGTATATATCAGTATGCTCAAACAAATTCCATGTAATCTACATACAACAGCACTCTTTATACTTCCACTGTACAGTTTAATACATGTATTACTGTATATAAGATTACTAATTAGTCCACTTTAAAATTAGTTGACCAATCACACGTACAGTATATTGTAATCTAATATAATAGCTGCCCATTAATAGGCTCGGGAAGATGACTAGTCGCGACAGCGAGAGGTGGTGGAGAAGCTCATCCCACTCTCTTCCCACTGGAAATGTCTGTGATTGGTGGATGGTGGGATGGGAGGTGCGTGAGTGAGGTTAGGAGTCCATTTGGATGACCAGTACAGGTGTACTGCTCTAATCTGGAAAGACATCGTCACCTGCCATGGTGCTACTCTCTCTCTCTCTCTCTCTCTCTCTCTATGTATGTATGTACGTTTTTTCTAACATTTTGTTGTGATGTGTTTTCATTATTTTTTTTAATTTCTTTTTTCATGGTCTTGAAATACAAAGGAATATATTGTATTTATCATGCTGTACTTATGCAGTCAGTATCCTATTATAAGGCTCATCAAGTCATCCGTAAGTGTCATCGCCGAATTTAATAACCTTAAAATGTTTTCTGCACCAGCCTCTCCCCTTCATTACCCATCTCTGTCTCTCCCTATGCTCTCCTGTCTCCCACCGTCTGTCTGTCTGTCTGTCTCCTCTCTCTCTCTCTATCTCTCTCTCTCTCTCTCTCTCTCGAGTGAAAAAAAGAAAACATTAGAGTGGGGTATTGATAAAGGATTTGATGTAGAGATAAGTTTCATAATACATAAGGAAGGAAGTTAAAATGAAAGTGCAGCCAAGAGTGTGTGTGACCTGAGGAGGGAGGCTAATTCTCAAGGGACAATATATTCTGGTGTGTGTGTGTGCGCGCGCGCTTACCTCTCTCTCACTATCATACTCAAGGACTTTATTACACTGTTCCACGTCAAATAAAGTCATCTACCGGTATATGCAATCCCTCTGACATATATATATATATATATATATATATATATATATATATATATATATATATATATATATATATATATATATATATATATATATATACACTATTTTGCTTACATTTGTTGTGGTGTGTTTCGAGAGAGAGAGAGAGAGAGAGAGAGAGCAACACTAGGGAAGAAAGGGTTAAGGAGTAAAGCAAGTATGGGACAGGTGGATCTTGTGACCTGTGATTCCCTTCAGCCCTCCACATGACTAATCCCCAGGGACGTGAGCGCAGTTGTGAGCCTCAGGAGAACGTTTGCCTTTGTTTCCTCTGTATTTTGCATCTTGACTTCCTTCACCTCACCTTCCAGCTCAACTTTGTCTGCTTGATCCGATTCGGAATGCACAAGTGCTTTTGGCTTGAGATGTATATTGTATGGCCATTCTAATGCTTCTTTATTCTAAAAATATAAAACTTTTGTTAAAAGCAGACCTGCAGTTCAATCGATCAAAAAAAAAAATCTTGACACAGGTGAACAATGTTTTCACAATGAGCGATGCTCCTGTTCGTTAATTTGGTTTAAGCCAGTTTGGGTCATTCTGAATGAAATATTTCCCAACCATATGGTAAGCATAAATCCTTCTTTATGAAGTTTTTCTGAGAGAAATAGCTGAGGTTCACAAGCATGAGGGAATTTTACTTAAAGAATTATTTCAAAAGCTTCGTCCAGTGCTTTAACTAGTGACAAGACAAAGCTTACATAGATTATTTTATGATTGGTGTACACTCATTGCTTAATTCCCATATATATATATATACACACACACTGTACGTATATATATATATATATATATATAAATATATATATATATATATATATATATATATATATATATATATATATATATATATATATATACACACACTGTACGTATAAATATATGTCTGAATGCATGCATGTACGCCCTCCAGAGCAGACGGGGTAGGGGGAGAGGAAGATAGTGGGCTTAGATTGACAAGTGCATGTCCTGGTGGACCTGATCTTGTCATTACCACTCCCTCAAAGCACACGTGTTTCTCTTTCTAGTATTCTTTTCTCTCTCTCTCTCTCCCCCCTTCCCTGATTTTGGCTTAGAGGTGAGTATTATCCTGTCCTTTCTAATGTTTTACTCCTTAAATATTTTTGGCTGGACTTTCATATTCTAGAAGTTATCAACATGCACACTGCTGTATGTATTGTGATATACCACAGGTAATAGTCTGTGTACACGTATTAACTGCTGTAGCAATAAATAAAGCTTCGAACCATGGCGATCAGATTTGAGTGACGGTAGTGCTAGAGTGGAAATTTCAAGCTGCTCTCACACCTCCCCATTCCTTGCCCATCACCGTAGACCAATCAGGGACAGAGAGAAGGAAAGCCTTTTTCTCAGTCCTCCCTGAGAGGAGGCGCTTCTCCGCCACCTCTCGCTGTCGCGACTGTTTTACCTAAGTCATCATCTTCCTTTTGAGATATTGTACAAACTACTATTTTTATATGTACACTCATTGTGTATCCTCAGATAAATGTATCAAATTCAATTCCTCTTCCCTAGAGCTACTTCGGCATATCACCATGAAACAACATCACATCACACACATATATATATTACATTATACATTATTACACATTATTATACTACACACATTTACACACACACACACACACGACGCTTAAGTAATAGAAACAATGTGGAAGTCTCTATTTATCTATCAGTACCCAGCAGGCAGCACCAAGGAATTCTCCTATAGGGGGGTCCCCATTTGCCAGTTTCCTGAAGTTTACATATAAGTTTTATAGTTCTAAGTTGTATATATATATATATATATATATATATATATATATATATATTCTCATAGAATGATTGATTTTTTGGTAGGTAGTCAGTAATTAAAAAAAAACGTTTTTGTGTTTGTGTGTGTGTGTGTGTGTGTGTGTGTGTGTGTGTGTGTGTGTGTGTGGGCAAAAAAGCTAGGTGAAGAGAGGGGATGGGGATGGATAGGAAGGCAGGCAAGGATGATGTTTTGAGTTCAGGGAGGGGGTAGGTCTGCATGCTAGAGAGAGAGAGAGAGAGAGAGAGGGGTGAGGAGTGACCACACTTGTCCCACTGGGAATGACCAGCTCCTTCCTCCCAGGCCTTCTAAAATTAGGAAGGCCTCGATCGGTGGGGGGACGGTAAGCCGTGACGTACTAGGTACTGGTAGTGTTGGGTCAAGCTATGGTCGTGGTAGAGGTCACGCTGTGTGTTCAATAACAATAAGGACAGGAAAAAACATTGTATTATATAATTGATATTTAGCATTATTTGTATGTTTTATTAAGTGTAATAATGCCTTTACATGTGTTGTGTTCCCAGATGCTAAGGGAAATTATAAAAATGGAACAAAAGTAAGCGTTTAATGTCTTCCCGCAAGATAAAGAACTTGCCTCCACGTGGCTACGTGCCATTAATGCGCGACCAGTTCCACTCCAAATCGCAACAGCAGGGTAAGATTACAACATTATTTTCTGTTCCATTATTATCAGAAAAGTGTAGAGAGTACAGTGAGAAGCTTTAAGTCATCGTAGTTGTACTGAATATAAGAAAAATGAGGCCTTAGCCATGCTTAGTGTAGGACCAAAGCCATTACACACACGTGGCTGGAGCTGGATAAGAGAGGAATATATAAACCTTTCTATTTTTCCTACATATCTCCACAGCTTTCCTCTATAAAGAAACTGAATCGAATTCAAACGAAATCTGCATAGACCTTGTTCACCCTGTATATAAGAGGCCCAATATAATACCTCCAGTATACCATCAATATAACACCCCAATACAGGCAGTGTATTCTATATAACACCCCAATATACTAACAATACTTACAAACCCCCAATATACCACCAATGTAACACCCCAATATAAATTACTAATATAACACCCCAATGTAATACCACCAATATAACACCCCAATGATAATACCAGCAATATAACATCCCCAATATACCACCAATATAATATCGCAGTATACCACCAATATAACGATTACAATATACCACCAATATAAACATTACAATATACCACCAATAAAACAGCCCCAATATACCACCAGTATAACAGCCCCAATATACCCACCAATATAACAGCCCCAATATACATAAGAGACATAAGAAGAGAGGATAAACTGCAGAAATGGTTGGCCCATGCTAGGCAGCTCCTAGAAGAGTAACTGAACTACTAGAATGAGATAAGGATAGCAAAGAAGAAGGCTCTCCCCTCATGCCCTCTAAACCCTCCAAGCCGAAGCCGGCAGGAAAAAAGTCAGAAAGAACACCACGCCGTATAGAAAAACTTGGCGTGGACATTTTACAGGAAAGTGTGAAAGGAGAATAGAGACTTACTCATTAAGTGTAACCTGAAAAGAAAATTTCATTTTTTAGTTAGTATTGGATTATAATATTTTGCTTTATTCTATATCCACCCACTTATTTGTCATATGCTTATCTAGCCTAGCAGCTTGAAACTCTCAATGGAAGAGGCAGCAACTACTTTACTAGGTAGCTTATTCCATTCGTCTACTACTCTATTACCAAACCAATTTCTACCGATTTCCTTTCTGAAACGGAATTTTTCTAGCTTGAAACCATTATTTGCTAGTTCTATCCTGTATGTCTCACTTTAAGTACTCTTGCCTAATATCTCATATTTATACCATTCATCCACTTAAAAACC
>NW_027643845.1:7500-10000 GCF_032717465.1 Coenobita brevimanus
AAATCGTCCGTATCATAAGATCGGTTACTGTGTAGAAATTGGGAGGAGGAGGAAGGGAGGGAAGGGGGAGGAGGGAAGGTATGGATGGAGGGGGAGGAGGGAAGGTAAGGTGGAGAGAAGGAGAGGGAGGGGTGGAGGGAAGTAGGAGGCTTGTTGGGGGTTGGGGAAAGACTCGTGAAATCTGGATGCCTAGTCGAGGTTGCGTATAAATAATTCAAACTCTCTAATATATTTAATTCAAATCCTGTATCTTTCTTTCATTATCCTCAAGTGAACTAATTAATCAGAAGATATAATTAAGCCCCAATTAGCACTATAGGTGTAATTAGGAGGTGTATTTAGGCCTCATTAAGTACGAGATTTGGCGGGATTGCTATGAGGGGGGTAGTATTATGACGCCGTGAAATATGTACTCAGTTACCATCAATTAATTTTAAACCCATTTTCCAAAACTAACCCCATTTTTTTCAAGACAAAATTTATATAGAAAGAAAAGATGATAAAATTTTGTATATTGAGAAACAGGAAAGGCCCCGCTATTGTTTTTCTTATGCTTTATTTAAAAATTTGAAAATACTGATTGGAAACTCACCGGGAGAGAGACGCTGGCTATGAGCTGCTGTTTGGGGCAGTATGAGTTGCTATCTTGTGGAGGGAGGGTGATTGAGGAACGCTCGTGTTTATTATTATTATTATTATTATTATTATTGTTGTTATTATTATTTTGCGGGCGTGTAGAGACGAAAAGGAGTATGTAACAGTCGAACCCAGATCTGTGTGACTTGCAGGGAGAGTGTCTGTGTGTTTTTCCGTGTTTTTTTGTGCTTGTAAAGGGAACAGAAATATTACAAGAGTTTTTCTCGTGTGTTTGTCTGTGTTTTAGCGCGTGTGTGGAGACGAAAAGGAATATTATCAGTCAACCCAGATCTGTGGCACTTGTAGTGGCAGCGGCTGGGTGTTTGGCCGTGTTTTTTTCTGTGTTTTTCCGCCTGTGAAGAGAAGAGGAATATTGGAAGACGAAGGAAGTGTTTTAGTGAAGTGCTATTGGAGAGAGACAGCGAGGGGAACGATGTGACCAGGGAACTAGTGCAAGGTAAGGAGAGAGAGAGAGAGAGAGAGAGAGAGAGAGAGAGAGAGAGAATTACTAAAGCTGTACAACTTTCCACGGCACTTCTTCGTGACTACCATCATATTAGAGAGAGAGAGAGAGAGAGAGAGAGAGAGAATTATTAAGGCTGTTCAACTTTCCACAGCACTTCTTCGTGACTACCATCATATTAGAGAGAGAGAGAGAGAGAGAGAGAGAGAGAGAGAGAGAATTTCGCAAGCTTTTTGTGCCGTGCTGGAGATGTAATAGGAGCTTCTTAACACCTTCTCCATAGCGATTTATTTTGCATATTACACCTACAAGCTTTTTTATTTAGGTCACCCATATAGTTTTCAGCAGTAATAGAAAACGGGATATCAAGGTAATATATGCAGAATGAGTCGCTATGAAAAAAGTGTTACGGATTATTTTAAAACTACTAATGTGACACAGCGGTGTGATTTTGTAAGTAACGTGTGTGTGTGTGTGTGTGTGTGTGTGTGTGTGTGTGTGTGTTGTAGTAGTAGTAGAAGTAGTAGCAGTAGTAGTAGTAGTAGAAATAGTAATGGTAGTTGTAGTAGTAGTAATAGTAGTAGTTGTAGTAGTAGCTGTTGTTGTCATAGAAGTAGTAGCAGTATTGTAGTAGTAGTAGTAGTAGTAGCCATTGTCTGTATCTATCTATTTATATCTATCTATCTACCTTTCTATCTATCTATACCTTTATTGGATTATAGATTAGCAGGAACATTAAACGACCTGGAATGAACTCAGGGATTAGGTGTGTGTGTGTGTGTGTGTGTGTGTGTGTGTGTGTGTGTGTGTGTGTGTGTGTGTGTGTGTGTGTGTGTGTGTATGTGTGTGTGTGTATCTGTGTGTGTGTGTGTGTGTGTGTGTATATGTGTGTGTAGGTGTGTGTGTGTGTGTGTGTGTGTGTGTGTATATGTGTGTGTAGGTGTGTGTGTGTGTGTGTGTGTGTGTGTGTGTATGTGTGTGTGTGTGTGTGTGTGTGTGTATGTGTGTGTGTGTGTGTGTGTGTGTGTGTGTGTGTGTGTGGTCCAAAATTACCATCACATCCGCTTCTGTTTCACACTTTCTCACATTTACCTTACCCCCCCCCTCTCTCTCTCTCTCTCTCTCTCCCTCTCTCTCTCTCTCTCCAACCTTCCTCTTCCCCTCCCCCTTTCCCTAACCTGCTACCTCCCCCTCCCCTCCCTCCCTCCCTCCCTCCCCCTCCCCCAGCCCAGAAGCAGGATATGTCTTCATTCTATACGTCCCTCCTGGCTCTCCCTCACCCACCTCCCCCTCCCTCTTACCTCCCTTCCCCTCTCTCACCCTCACCTCCCTTCCCCTCCCTCACCCTTACCTCCTTTCCCCTCCCTCACCCTTACCTCCCTTCCTCTCTCTCTCTCTCTC
>NW_027643845.1:15000-20000 GCF_032717465.1 Coenobita brevimanus
GTGAGTGAGTGAGTGAATAAAAGAGTGAGTGAGTGAATAAGAGAGTGAGTGAGTGAGTGAGTGAATAAGAGAGTGAGTGAGTGAGTGAGTAAGAGAGAGTGAGTGAGTGAGTGAGTAAGAGTGAGTGAGTGAGTGAGTGAATATGAGAGTGAGTGAGTGAGTGAGTAAGAGAGTGAGTGAGTGAGTGAGTGAGTGAATAAAAGAGTGAGTGAGTGAGTGAGTAAGAGAGTGAGTGAGTGAGTGAGTGAGTAAGAGAGTGAGTGAGTAAGAGAGTGAGTGAGTGAGTGAGTGAGTAAGAGAGTGAGTGAGTGAGTGAATATGAGAGTGAGTGAGTGAGTAAGAGAGTGAGTGAGTGAGTGAGTGAATAAGAGAGTGAGTGAGTGAGTAAGAGAATGAGTGAGTGAGTGAATATGAGAGTGAGTGAGTGAGTGAGTGAGTGAGTAAGAGAGTGTGTGAGTGAATATGAGAGTGAGTGAGTGAGTGAGTGAATAAGAGAGTGAGTGAGTAAGAGAATGAGTGAGTGAGTGAGTGAATATGAGAGCGAGTGAGAGTGAATAAGAGAGTGAGTGAGTGAGTGAATAAGAGTGAGTGAGTGAATAAGAGAGTGAGTGAGTGAGTGAGTAAGAGAGTGAGTGAGTGAGTGAGTAAGAGAGTGAGTGAGTGAATATGAGAGTGAGTGAGTGAGTGAGTAAGAGAGTGAGTGAGTGAGTGAGTAAGAGAGTGAGTGAGTGAGTGAGTAAGAGAGTGAGTGAGTGAGTAAGAGAGTGAGTGAGTGAGTGAGTAAGAGAGTGAGTGAGTGAGTGAGTAAGAGAGTGAGTGAGTGAGTGAGAGTGAGAGTGAGTGAGTGAGTGAGTGAGTAAGAGAGTGAGTGAGTGAGTGAGTGAGTGAATATGAGAGTGAGTGAGTGAGTGAGTGAATAAGAGGGTGAGTGAGTGAGTGAATAAGAGAGTGAGTGAGTGAGTGAGTAAGAGAGTGAGTGAGTGAGTGAGTAAGAGTGAGTGAGTGAGTGAGTGAGTAAGAGAGTGAGTGAGTGAATATGAGAGTGAGTGAGTGAGTGAGTGAGTGAGTAAGAGAGTGAGTGAGTGAATATGAGAGTGAGTGAGTGAGTGAGTGAATAAGAGAGTGAGTGAGTGAGTAAGAGAGTAAGTGAGTGAGTAAGAGAGTGAGTGAGTGAGTGAATATGAGAGTGAGTGAGTGAGTGAGTGAGTGAATAAGAGAGTGAATGAGTGAGTGAATAAGAGAGTGAGTGAGTGAATAAGAGAGTGAGTGAGTGAGTAAGAGAGAGTGAGTGAGTGAGTGAGTAAGAGAGTGAGTGAGTGAGTAAGAGAGTGAGTGAGTGAGTGAGTAAGAGAGTGAGTGAGTGAGTAAGAGAGTGAGTGAGTGAGTGAGTGAGTAAGAGAGTGAGTGAGTGAGTGAGTGAGTAAGAGAGTGAGTGAGTGAGTGAGTAAGAGAGTGAGTGAGTGAGTGAGTGAGTAAGAGAGTGAGTGAGTGAGTGAGTGAGTGAATATGAGAGTGAGTGAGTGAGTGAGTGAGTGAGTAAGAGAGTGAGTGAGTGAGTGAGTGAATATGAGAGTGAGTGAGTGAGTAAGAGAGTGAGTGAGTAAGAGAGTGAGTGAGTGAGTGAGTGAATAAGAGAGCGTATGAGTGGGTGAGTAAGTGAGTAAGAGAGTGAGTGAGTGAGTGACTTAGAGAGTGTGAGTGAGTGAATTAGAGAGTGAGTGCGTGAGTGAGTGAGTGAGTGAGTGAGTGAATAAAAGAGTGAGTGAGTGAGTGAGTGAATAAGAGAGTGAGTGAGTGATTGAGTGGGTGAGTAAGTGAGCGAGTATCATCATCATCATCATCATCACCACCACCACCACCACCACCACTATGCAGCTCCTACACAAGTGTGACTAAGTAAAAGTGTTAGTCATATTCCCACTGGTTGGGGAGACACCCAAGCACCTTTCCTTACCAGTTTATTTCAACATATATCAACGTTCTCCTGTTTATGGTCACAAACTGCCACCGTTCACACATCAGTAAGAGAAAGACAAGAGTTGTGTAAGGTCAGCAAAACCCATCACTGGGCCTCAGGTGCTGGACTGCCTCCTGTGCTAAACACCACTGCCCACTACTAACCAAGGCTCTCTCATTTACCTGATCTATTATCCCTTCCCTGCTTTCTTGTCTACAGGAGCATATTGGCGGCAGATCACCATCCTCCTTTCAGGGGATGCTGACCACCAGTCCCCTGAGTTCATATCTAGCTGAGTGAAGGGAAAACAATACATGAAGCTAAATGCTGAAGGATTTAATCACTCAGTTCAAAATAATGATGCCATCCTTTTTCTGAAGGAATCCCCAAACTGAGGTGAGCCATGCTACTGTACACATGGCTTGTATTCTCATCAATTAAGCAAGCTCCCTAGCCCTTAGCTAGTTATTTTTGGATACAGCGGGGTAATAGGATTTTGTACATTTAATAGGAAGAGTATGGTGATATTTGAATTATTTAAATAATTCAAGGAGTAATAAGCATCTGGCAGCGCTCATGACTGGAATGTCACTCAGCCATATTGCACAACTTCTGCCTATCAGAATTCTTTCATTCCCTGAACTGCATCTCTCTGGAACTCACTTCCCCAGAGTTGTTTCCCTCCAAACTTCAACCCACAGCTGTTCAGGTCCAACTGTTACAGACATTTTATGAATGGAGGACACCAGTAATCTGGTGGATGGATTATTTTTTTTTTATTCGTTTTTCCTTCCTCTGTTCTGTTATTTAAAAAAAAAATAAAATAAATTGCTTGGGAAGATGTGATAGGGAGCTGCCATAACTGACAAGAATACAGGTCATGATTTATAAAGCTGGCTAAGCACTGAGTCAAGAGAGGAACATAACAGAGGATAACTGAAGAAGGTTGGCAGACAAAAGCACAGACTGGCAGAACACAGCACATAAAGAACATAACAGAAGAAGGAGGCAGACACAAGCATATAAACACAGAATATGACACTGGCAGAACACAGCACATAAAGAACATAACAGAAGAAGGTTGGCAGACACAAGCACATAAACACAGAATATGACACCGACAGAACACAGCACATAAAGAACATAACAGAAGAAGGAGGCAGACACAAGCATATAAACACAGAATGACACTGGCAGAACACAGCACATAAAGAACATGAAAGTGTAGCTACAAAAACCTGCAAGAACAAAGAACGTAACTATGAACATACAAATTTAACTACAAAAGACTGTGTGAGCTGGGAGCAGGGCAATGAAATGGTGGGGAACAGGGCAACATGGAGGTGATTTGTTTGTGGCCACCCCTTACGGAATTAAGGTGTCTAGCAATAGACAGATAGACAGACAACAACAAACATGCATATGAAGGGAAAACTGAAGGTAGGTTAGTCCATGCTAGGCTGCTCCTGTAAGTAACTAATCTATAAGTGTAAGATGTAAACAGCAAAGAAAGCTATCACACGAGTGGATGGCACAACCTACAAGAGGCCTCATTATAAGTTGTATGGCAGGCACTGTAGCTCCTTTTTGTTAGTGATTTATCTTCCTTTTTGCAACTCAGTATTCTCCTGCATCATTTTATTTATTAGGGGAAGAGGAAGGAGGAAACCAAGGATGAGATGGAGGGATGGAGTGGAGAGGTATATGAGAGAGGGGGATGTGAGCTGGGAGCAGGACAGTGAAAAGGTGGGGGACAGGGCGACATGGAGGCGATTTGTTTGTAGCCGCCCCTTACGGGATTGAGGCGTCTGGGAATAGATAGACAGATAGATAGATTACTTACATACAAAAGGAGACTGAGATGCAATGAGAGTGAATCACAGAGATGTGTTAAGTCTGCAAAAGCCACTTGTGGTATGACTGTGAGTATAAAACTTATATTTCACATGATGGATATTTTATTTTTCACTGTGGGATAAAAAATGACAAGAGATACACGTAATTAAACATTCCCTACCATTCTTACACAACTGCAGTCATCTAACATTCTTACACAATTGCTCAGACATCTAACATTCTCACACAGTTGCTCAGACATCTAACATTCTCACACAGTTGCTCAGACATCTAACATTCTTACACAGTTGCTCAGACATCTAACATTCTTACACAACTGCAGTCCTCTAACATTCTCACACAATTGCTCAGACATCTAACATTCTCACACAGTTGCTCAGACATCTAACATTCTCACACAGTTGCTCAGACATCTAACATTCTCACACAATTGCTCAGACATCTAACATTCTCACACAATTGCTCAGACATCTAACATTCTCACACACTTGCAGTCATTTAACTCTTCAGGGGGAATTAAAAACTGTTCAGTGGGGGTTAAAAAATAAACATTCCGACGTTATTTATGCCTTGACGGCATACCTTCAGGGTGGGACATTCGCCTCTTGATATCTTAGGTGTGAGGCGCTTCATCTGCCACCGTCAGGCTGCATCAGATGGCACGGGTCTTCTTGGGCCGCAGATCCAGGGGCCTGACCTTCTGTGGGTGGAAAAGTCTGAGTTAATACTACATAGTTTTCAGCCAAAGGAATGGAACTGTTCCTACAACATAGAGAGTCACTGGCCTCTGGTTGCTTCTCCCCCCCCCCACACACACAGTGGAGCAATACTGGCAAATGGAATTTAATGTGGACAAGTGTCATGTAATTAAGTTTGGTAAATGTGGGAAAAGACCAGATTGGGATTATAAGTTAGGAAGATCAACCCTACACATATCAGAAAGGCAGAAGGACCTAGGTGTGATTATCAATAACAGACTATCTCCGGCTGACCACATCAGTGAGAAGGTACGGAACATGTATACACTGCTTGCAAATATGAGAATAGCATTCACATACATAAATGAAGACATGCTAAGAAGGATAATAACATCATTCATCAGACCAACCCTGGAATATGCATCAGTAGTCTGGAGTCCTCATCTCAAAAAACACCTAGACAAGATTGAAAAAGTTCAAAGGGCCGC